>NT_187060.1:0-182347 GCF_000001635.26 Mus musculus
GATCCTCCTGAGGTGATAGGGAAGATCTAATAGTCTCCTATAAAGTTTGGGGCAGCTCAAATTTTCTGAATTTGGAGGGATGCTGAGGACCCTCTTCTTTAGAGTTCAGAATTTCTACCACGTCTTATGTATGTATGGAACTCTCAAGGATATTTGCCATTCCAAGATCCTATTCTTGGAATGGCAAATATCCTTGAGCTCCTGGTGTAGGTGTGGACATTTTTCTCTTTCCTTGAGCATTTATTAGAGGTGTGAGGCTCACTTGGGACATTGTGATTGCATGTATTTCCCTTTGGACTGAAATAGATGATGTGAGCACATTTCTTATTGGTAGAGGACTTTGAAAGGCCTCTTGGTTTCATGGAGAATGACTGAAATTCCCTTGGTCAGGAGGGTCATGTCTCAAAATAACTCTAGTAGGAACAGATTGCATAGGACACTTTGGGGGGAAAGAGAAACATCTTTGGATGTCTTTCAGAGAAGACTTTGCTCTCTGCCCTGTTTTGGCAGCTGGCAAACATTTTCAACTCTGCTAGGGAAAGGATGTGGGACATGATACTTTTGGGACAAATCACTGACATTACCCTTGGGGGAAAAGGTTTAGAGCCCCCTTTATGTGACTTACACTCCTGTTGTAGGTCCTCTTGACCAGAGGGTTCTTCTCCAAAATGCTTTGGAAGAAAATTGGAAAGAAGAGAGTCATGTAGTGTAATGGATAACCTTTAGGAAAGCCTTCTGGAAGAGCAGGCATTATGATTTTACTGTCAGCACAAGTGAGTAGTCTTTGAGATGCCTGTGCAGATGTTCAATGTCCCATAGAGTATTGGAAAAATTTGGATAGTTCCATTACCTCTTGGCTGGATAAGGAAAGACCCTGAGCATTTTGAAGAGAATTAGGAGATCCCAGATATCCTTGGCTAGATCGGGAAATGTGTAAGGAACCTTGAATGTTTGGAGAAATTTCCTGTCCATGTTGGCCAGCAGAAGAGTAGGCAGAAGATGCCCCAGGCACTGTGTGATCTTCTTTGAACTTTTTAATGGCATCTCCAGTACCGTGTTTGGAAGATATTACAGGCATTCAGGCATCCAACTGGTGAAAATCCATAGGTTCTTCACCCAGTGGACATAGGCTGGCTTCTTTTCACCTGTCTATGCATGGGCACAGCAGATGAGGCCACTCATTTTCTAGTGGAAGGCTGTAAAACAGATTGTCTGGTATCCCTGGTTAGAGGATTACTCGTGAACTCAGGAAACCTCAGAGGAAGTGTAACTGTCCATTTTATGTTCTCTTTTAGATCCTTCAGAGGGTCCAGGGTCCTGTTATTGGATGAATGCTTTATAAGAGCTTTGGGTTTCTGTAACTTTTCTGTAACATGAGATCAGGTTTTTTTTTTTTTTTTTTTTTTTTTTTTTTTTTTTTTTTTTTTTTTTTTTTTTTTTTTTTTTTTTTTTTTGAATCTCTCGTCTTCATAGGGTTTTGGGCACCTGAACTTGTGACGATTCTGTATATGGAGCCCTGGAGTCACAAAATCCCTCGAGTCTCTGCTGGCCAACTGCTTCCCCTGTTAGTTTAAGGTGTAAAATCCAGTTGTGGGACAGTGAAGGGAGTCCAAGGCTATGGAGGCTGTGAAATCAGTTGCGGTAGGGTATCACTATTCTTTGGACTACACTTAAGGGTGTTCCAGGCACTGGAGGATGTGAAACCTGTGGTATGTGGTCATAGTGTCAAGTCTGGGCTGAGGCTCACTGCTATTTCTCCACATGTCTTGCTATTTGATCATTAAGGAAATTGTTCAAGAAACATTAAATAGATGACTGCCCCTTAAAGGGACAGTGAATGTACTTGGCAAAAGTGACTTGTAACAAGAAACGCTTATGCAGCATCCCTCCTGA
This sequence comes from Mus musculus, assembly GCF_000001635.26. Classification (NCBI taxonomy): domain Eukaryota; kingdom Metazoa; phylum Chordata; class Mammalia; order Rodentia; family Muridae; genus Mus; species Mus musculus. The sequence continues at coordinate 1,894 of NT_187060.1, forward strand.
GAATTGTGGACATATAAGAAGGCACATCACAAAGAATATAAGTTACAGTGGCCTCAGAAATCAAGTAAAGTTTGAGAAAGGCTGTCCTCAAGCCTTCTCAGGCCATTCCCGAGCCTAGATGATTGCTGTTCTCTTGCCTGCACAGGCCAATCTGGAGCGTGCAGTTTGGCTGTCCTCCTGTTTGCACTGGCCAGTCCTGAGCTACCTCATATTAGCAGGGCAATCATCCAAAATTTCTGAATGAGGAGGGACCCAGAGGACCCTCATCTTTAGGGTTCAGAGTGCTACCTGGTTTGGTGCCCACTCTAAGGGTTCATGACAAGGAATTGTTGAAGGCAAAGCATGGTTGGAAATTAAGGACATGGTGTTCTTAGGAGACTATGCTCTGAAGTCCATCTTAATCCAGGATAGATCCCTCTAACCTAAGGTCATCAGTGAGTGTTGCAGTGATGTTTGTTTCTGTCTCATAACTGAATGGGAAAGGCTTATCCATACCCTTGCTCCTCACAAGCTATGGGGCTAAACAAACACTGGCATATTTGCTAGGGAAAGAACAGGTGTTAATATTTGAATAGAACATAGAATGCATGGAATAGATATCACAGATATTATTTCGAATTTTAAACCTCTCCTAGATAAATCTGTGATAACTGGATGCTGAAAGACATCTCTAAATTACTAAATAATACTTACTGCAATATCATTATTGTGCAATTAATATGCTATTGTTCAGAGAATAAGGGCAGAACTTTAGTAATCTCTTTATAGTACAAATGAAAGTTTTATTTCAAATACTTATATCTGTGTTTGACTAGATTCAGAACACAGACAAAGTTGGAATCCTGAAAAAAGCACTTGTGGCCTTAAACAATTGCTTTGTCTGTCACAGTTAGTGAGTTAGGTTCCTATTACTTTTTCATATTTGGATTGCTTGTTGAAGGTCATATAATTCTCCTGAAGGACAACAGGCAAATGGCTCACATCAGTGGCAACACATGGACCATTCAGTTTGAGTCCAATGATGCAGCCGGTATATAGTTGCACAGAATGATTTATTAAACCCTTAGTTAAACTGATTCTTTGAGAGGTCATGTTTTATAGAAATTGATACACTAAGAAAGTGTAAAATTGAGGCTATAAGTGAAGATCCTTCTTTACTGACACAGAAAGTTTGTTTGCCTGTTGCATACCTTGCCAGTTTTCTAAGAGCAGTTTTTGATCTTGCTGGATGAAAGGTGTTTATTTGGCTCCTCTCTTTGATTTTTCTGAAGGATTTCGGTTTCCCTTTGGCTACACAGCAATAAAGTCTTGCATCATTCAGAAACACAGGGGCACTTTCTAATATCTAATTATTTCCTTGTGTCATTGCCTCAATGCTATGCCATAAGTTCTTTCTTCTTGGAATTCCTGAATGCTTTAGCACCCCTTTTCTTTGTTTAACTCTAATTTATCTCAGTAGTTTATATTTAAAAGCCATTTACTGTCAGAATATCCACTCATTTCCTACAATAGGGGGTAACTTGTATTCTGGATAATTCTGTATTCACTGTGCTTTTCTGAATTTCCAGTTGGTCTTTTTACATCTTTGAAAACATTAAATTTAAGTACCAGAATAATCCTGCTAGGCATGAAGAACTTGCTGCATGGTAAAATGGGTAGGAAATTATAAGTATCAATTCAGATAATATATACCTTTTGAGAATTAGCTTCACATTTCTAATGTCCGAACAAAATAGCTTTCTTAATTTAAGTTACAGTTGCTATGTTTCACTCAGATAATCGATAAAGGCAAAATGAGTAGTGGTTTATAAATGAAGAAATGTCTGCATTAAGCATGATAATATTGAAAAGAAATTACAATTTTTCACTTTGAAATTAAATCTCTGAAGATGATAACTTAACTTGTGTTTGGAAAAGATTTCTGTGAATTTTTAAAAATATCATTATTAATATCAGCAGTATAAAGTTGTTCAAACAAAATGACTTTTATTCATTGTAAATTTAATAACGAAAATAACTGAATAGTAGGTTTGTAGCATTTGACACAGTAATTAATATTCTTTAATAAAGCTTTTAAATTCTGTTCATTTTCTTTGTCAGAGTACAAAGCAATAAGATTCCTTAGAGCATTTTCACAAATATGCTTTTATTGGTTTAACTTATTGCAATGTGTAATAGAAAAATCCACTGTTGTCTTGGTGATTTCCAAATTTATTCTGTCTGTCTCTGTCTCCATCTCTGTCCAAGTCTCCATGTCTCTCTCTCTCTCTCTCTCTCTCTCTCTCTCTCTCTCTCTCTCTCTCTCTCTCTCTCCCTCTGTGTGTGTATGTGTGTGTGTGAGTGTTTGTGTGTGTGTAGAATGGCTGAAACAGAATGGGGGTGGATCTCAATGGCATGTATGTATAATGTTTTTTCATGTATGAAGCTGTACATATATATCATATGTACACACACACAAACACACACACATATATATATGTGTATATGTATGTGTGTATATGTGTATAATGTATATATATGTATATGTATTGATGTATATGTGTATGTATATACATATACACAAACACATACACATACACATACACATAAACACACACACACACACACACACACACACACACACACACACACATATATATATATATATATATATATGTATATATATATATATATATATATGATGTAATTTTAGTAAAAGGAAAAGTAGCTTGCCACAGACAAACCTCACTTAGGTCCTCGATCCATTGGCATAACTTGGGTTCTGGGTACCAGTAGGCAAGAATTAGCCAAGAAGAGGGGCTGAGAAACTGACACGACCAAACAGAGGGTTGATCTGAATGTAATTTGTCTCAAAGCGAGCACTAGTCTTATAAGTGACTTTTACACAAAATAGAGGAATGCCTACAAAGGACTGGGAGGGACCAATTGGGATAGAATTCAATGTTAACAACTGTGATTACAAGCAGCCCCCCTCCAAGGTTTGCTTAATCTTAGAAGCAATAGGCAAGAGTCTCATGCCCTTACAATGGTTCCTCTTCTAGTCTATCATATAGTACCCCTCCACCCTAGGCCATTGTAAATTCCTGTGCATGGTTGAAACTCAACTATCTATAGTTCTAAGTATCTATTCTGCTTGATCCTTATAACATAACATTCCTTATTTCGAGATAATGGTAAATTCTTGCATATGGTAGTTTGTCCTGAGATTTCTAACTCTATGTAGCAGTTAGTAATGCCTGATTTCTTTCACTGTCTGTCTTACAATACTAGAGGTTAATCTGAATGTACCCAAATAGGCAGCATCCTTACTGAATTCAAAGACCATGGTTTGCTCAAGGACTGCCTAGGAGAGGAATTTATATGTGTGGAATCTAACTTAGCAATATGTCAAAACCAATCCTTAGAGGCACTTACAATAAATCAATATTAAGAGAAAGCACACAGATCCATTTACCGACTAAAGCAAGGGCACTGGAGCATTCATTATACATGTTGCCATGAATACAGGAGACTAAATTTCCATGAATTTTTCGCCTCAGGACCATGTCTAGGCTTTTTGGCCTGTCAGGTGGGTCACTACTCGTGTGTTTGTAGCAGTTGCTGAAATCAAGGCATGGAGGAAAATGGATTGAAGGAGAGTGTTTTGTTAGGTGAGTTAACATAGATTTGGAATGAGGGTATTAACATAGGTTTGCTCTCATACGGGTTTGAGATCATTTTTATATATTTTCATGCATGTGTGTGGTTGAGTGATATTATTATCTAGGAGAAAGATAGAAAACAAAGTAGAATACATATCATAAAAAATATAAAATGGTGTATAGCAATTGCTGTATTATTGCCGTGATAAACCATTATTACCAAGACAACTAGTAGAAGGAAAGCTTTTTTTGTCTTATCATTCCAGAGAGATAAGATTTCGTCATGATGCCACAACTCAGCCCTGAGGCAGAGCTGGGGCTCCAGAACTCCTCCCACATACAAAGATACCTTGACTACCAGATCTGTCATAGCCAAGCTCACAGATGAGATACCCCTTGCAGCAATACCTGGACTACCTGGGACCTCCAGGGTCCCTGTGCAGGCAAAACCTATTTGTCTTGCCCTGCTACAGACACATCTTCTTTTTGGCCCACTTCTTGGCCTGTGCCAGAGCCACTTTTCAAGATCCCATTCCACAACCCTAGACAGCCTGATTCCTGGTAGCTGAATCCCAACCAGTACACAAGCTCATACAAGGAACAGGATCCAGTCAGAAACAATAAGCCAAGTTAAAATCTGAGATAAACAGATATCAAGAGGCAAGTGAAAAATTGGAAAAGACCCAAAAAAACACTGAAAGCTTTAAAAAATCAACAAAACCCTAAAAAAGAAAACTATATACATTTAAATTCTAAAACTAAGAACATAAAACACTAACAAAATATCCCAAAATTAAAAAAAAAGACAAACACATTTCTAGAACTCTAAAAAGAGCCCCCCCCAAAAAAACTAAAACCTTTAACAAACCCATAAGCCAAAAAGAAACAAACAACAGCAACAAAACAAAACAGATAGAAGGTTTAAAAAAAATCCTAAAATTCTTTAAAAGCCCTAAAAAATCCTAATAACCCAAAATACCTTAAAATCCATATGAATTCAAGAAACATCCAACCCCCCAAAAAATAAACCCCAAAAAACCCTAAAACCCCCCAAAATCCAAAATTATTTTAAAAATCATAAAAAACTAAAACCCTACATAAAGTCCCTAAGTCATTCAATCCCCCCTAAAATTGTAAAAACTCTAAAATACTTATAACACCATAAAGATACCTAAAACCTTAAAAATAGGAAACCCTCAAAAACCTTAGCATCTTTAAACAAACCCTAAAAAAGCCCTAAAAAGCTTTCTAAAATAACCTAAAGTGCTTTATATTTAGTATATTTTATCTATCTACCTATCTACCTCTCTACCTCTCAGCCTATCTTATCTATCTCATCTATCTCTTCTATCTCATCTATCTATCCATCTATCTATCTATCTATCTATCTATCTATCTATCTATCTATCTATCTATCTATCTATCTATCTATCTATCATCTATCCATCCATCCATCCATCCATCCATCCACCCATCCATCCATCTATCCATCCATCCATCCATCCATCCATCCATCCACCCATCTATCTGAGAGTATCTTGCATGGATGACAAAGATGCTATGATCTCTTTGGTGACAGGTGTTATATCTGAATGGTTTTGCATACATGGCCATGTTTATAATTTGTTCTCGGCAAAAAGTCCAAGATCTTTAGGATCAGATGGTGAATAACCTAAAGCCTCTTTTTCCAAACAGGGTTTTTGGGTCTCTTGTGATAAAAAGGAAGTGTCTGAAGGTCATTGTGCAGGTGTTGATAGTTCTACTATACCATGGGCATACAGAGAAAGTCTCTGAGGAAAAAAATCCAGGTTGTATCACTCAAATCCAATTGGACAGATAAAGGAAACCCTAGACTCACTATGGTAGATAGTGAAATTTCCAAAGCTCCTGGAGAAACATTCGCTATTCCTGGCTTGCTTTTTGTACATGACAAGCTTCCAGATTTTCCTGTAGAAGACAGGCATGGGCCTACAACTTCTAGAATAGATAAAGAAGGTTCTGATTCACTTGAGCAGATGAGGGCATTGTCAAAGATTCTAGGGCAGATGATACAGGTCATAGTGTTCCCTGTCCAGATAAAGAAATTACCATGACTCCTTTGGAAAAATGAGTAGATCCTGAAGCATCTGAAGCATATGGATCTGTTTGTTGGACCATTTGTGGAGTAATCAAATAATAATTTGGTCTGTAGCATGAAGTTTAAGACCCCTCTGTAGGTTTAGAGTGATTATGTGTAAATGAATGGATTCAAAATGCTTAAGGAAAAAAGTGAGGAACTAAGATGGACAGAAATTGCAAGTTACACTGGTGAGTCACTGCATATCACATGTCCTGGGGTAGCTGTTGAAAAAGATTGTCCACCTGATGCAAATGATGAATATCCTAGAGTCCCCTGGGGAGATGGCAAAGGTTCTATAGAGCCTTATGCAGTTCCTGAAATACTCAGAGGTCCTTGGATAGATCTAAAAGTCCTTGCTTTATTTGGAGCAGGGTCAGTATATCCCTGACACAGCTGGGAAGTTGGTGAGTCTTCTACTGTATAGTATGTAGATGTGGACTGAGTTCCTATACCTTGTTTATGTAAAGAAGGATTTAAAAGCCTTTGGAACATGTAGAATCTTGGGTAGACCTTTGTGGACATGTGGAAAGACATAAGGTCTCCTGTGCAGAGAGGCAGGGACTCACACCTCCAAGAGGAGAATCTGAAGATGCTGGAGTCCCTTGTTCTGAGGAGGAAAGACGTAGAGAATTAGAAGAACATTCATATCATTGGTATGTATTCATCACTGCCTATGATGAGATAGAAAGTTTCAGAGGCCCCTGGGTAAATTTCAGAGGTGCTAGATACCCTTAGCCAAATGGGAAAGTCTCTGCACATCCTTGTGTAGAATATGAATGTCTAAAAGTTTTGGAGGTGATGGTGGCAAAGTTCATAGAGTCACTGAAGTTGAATGAGAAGGTTCTATATCCTCTATCACTCCAGGCAAATGCCCTAAACTACTCTGTGAGTCTTTTTTTTGTGTGTGTGTGTGTGTGTCAATATCCATGTGAAACCTGTTGAATTTTCCAGATTTATATGGTTGAAGAAAAAATAACTTTGTATGTGCAAAGTTCCCTCTTCTGTCCTGAAAATTTTCTTGGGCTTTTGAAAAGATGGAAAAGCTTCTAAAACCACATAGGTACAATATGCTCCTGAACACCTAGTAGAGGTGTGAAATGTCCTCCATATGATGGTGAAGGACAAATGGATACTTGACATTTCTGACTAGGTGGGGAAATTCCAGTGTTTTTTGGGAAAGCTGGGAATCTTTATGCAAAATGTTAGTAAGTTGGAAAAAATCCCATATCTGTTTGCAAAGAAGTTGGAGCATTCAAACTATTTTGAGCAGATAAAACATTTTGTGCAGTCCCTTGTTTAGATGTGGACAGTTTTAGAGACATTTGGGTAGAACAGAAATTTCCAAAGGCCTCTTGGGAAGATGAAGAACTTAGAGTTCCCTGTGAAGCTAAAGAAACTCACAGAGGCCTCTGATCAGATGACACAGATCCTGGTAGCACCTGAGTATATTTGGTAGACCCCAAAGGTCCTGGAGTGGGAGGCAAAGTTCTCACAGTCTGCACAGTGTGCCCAGACAAAGAACTTTGCACAGGCAAATTTCCAATTGCAACTGTTCAGATATGTACTTCCCTACTATGGCTTGTGCAGATAAAGAATGCCCCTCTGTGGCCTGAGCAGATGTGGAATACCCTATAGTACTTTCTTTAGATTTAGTCACTTTCAGACACCTTTCTTCTGATAGACAAGAATCCCACAGTTCCTTACTCAGATCTCAAAGATGATGGTGTCATCTGTAGCTATGTAGTAAGATTCAGATGCAGTCCAGCACATCTGTAAGTGTCTGAAGTCTCTCGGAAAGATGGAGCATATTCATTTGTTTCTGATATAGCTGGGCAAGGAGCTGAATGCAGTAGAACCCTGTCAGTAGGCCTTGAGTGATGTGTCATTGCCTGGGCTGAGATGGAAAGTGCCAGAGGCCCCAGGGCTGATTGCAAATGTCCTAGAATTTCTGGACCAGATGGAAATATTTCTGCACCACCTTTAGGAAAAGATGAATGTCTACCAGGTTCTTGAGGTGATGGTGGCAAAGTTCATAGAATTGGCAAAGCAGATGGAGAAGTTTCTATATCCTTCATTACTTGAGGCAATGGGCCCACAGTAGTCTCTGTGTCTTTACATTGTCCCATTCCCAATATCCTTGTGGATTCTGCCAAAGGTTCTACATACCTTTGGATGGATGACAAAGAAATTTGCATAGTCAAAGTTCTCTTTGCAGCTGTGGGACATTCCTTAGACTTTAGAGAGGTCAGAAAATATCCTTGAAACTCTAGACTAGAAAGAGGGTGATCCTGAGTACCTAGTACAGATGATGAGTATGTTACATCTCGTGATGAATGATGAAATTGATTTTTGAGATTTCTGGCGAGGTAGGAACAGACCAATGAACCTTGAAAAAGCTGGAGATTTTTGTCCAAAATGTTAGAAAGAGGAGAAAATCTCATAGCTTCCTGGCAATATGTTGGATGATGCACAGTCTTTGGAGAAGATGTCACAGTTTCTACAGACCCTAATTTTGATGTGGACTGTTTTAGAGACCCTTGCTCAGAAAGGGATATTCCAAAAGCCTCTATGGAAGACGAAGAGCCTAGAGTTCCCGTTGAAGTTAAATAAATTCCCAGAGGCCTCTGATCAGATGACAATGACTCTGAGACTACAAGAGTCACTTGTGTAGACCCCAAAGGTCCTGTAGTGGTAGCCAAAGTTTCCAAGTCTGCTTTGCAGACATGGACTTTCATACTGTGGCTTGTGCAGATAAAGAATGCCCCATAGTATCCTGAGCATAAGCATACAACCCTATAGATGTTTCTTTAAATTTAGTCCCTTGTTCAGATAAGCAAGTTTCCACAATTCCTTGTTCAAATCTTGAAGATGATTGTGTTACCAGTAGTGATGTAGTAAGATCCAGATGCAATCCAGATCTTTTGGAACTTTCTGAAGTCCCTTGGGTAAATGGAGAATATTCATTTCTTTCTGAAACTGCTGGGGAAGAAGCTGAATGCAGTACAACCCCATTGGCAGATCCTGAGTTATGTGTCATTGTCTGGGCTGAGATATAAAGTGTCAAAGGCCCCTGGATTGATTGCAAAGGTACTAGATTCCCTAGACCAGTTGAGAGCATTTCTATACCTCCTTTAGGAAAAGATGAATGTCTCACAGGTTCTCGAGGTGATGGTGACTAATTTCCTACAGTAGGGAAAGCAGATTTAGAAGATCTGGCATCCTTCTTCACTTGAGGCAAAGGGTCCAAAAAAGTCTCTGTGTGTTTACATTGTCTTAATTCCAATATACCTATGGAATCTGACAAAGGTAATGGATTCCTTTGAATGGATGACAAAGAACTTTGAAAATGCAAAGTTTCCATTGCAATTGTTAAGTTTTTCTTGTGCCCTTGAGAAGTAAGCAAAAGTATTACAGCTACTCGAGTAGGTATTATATGCCCCTGACCATCTGGTGCAGATAGGTAGTGTTCTGGATAACCTGGCAAATATAAAAATTTCTTCTGATTTTTCTGGCTAGAAAGGAGAGGTTCATTAGTGTGGGGAACATGATGAACATTGTATGTTGAGCACATGGAAAAAATTTGAGAGCCCTCTAGTGTGTAGATTGATATTTGAAAGACTTTGTTAGAGATGCAGAGTACCTACAGGTTCTTGTTTGGGTGTGAACAGAGACTCTTGGACAGATAGGGAAGTTCCCAGAACCCTTTGTACAGATGGTCATGATCCTACCATTCCCTCTGCAGGTAAGGAAATTCCCAGAAGTACTTGGTAAGATGGAAAAATTCCTATTTCCTGCTTGTCACTTTCTTTATAACCTGGGCTGGACAACAAAAGTTGTTGAACTCCCTGGGCAGCTATGGGCTGTCCCAAAGTAGATTCTTGATTGAGGTAAGCTTGTCCATTCACCTGAGTAGATGGTGAGAACAATGGAGAGATTTATGCTACAAGAGTTGCTTGTGAATACAAGTTGTCACAGTTTCTTTTCATAGATGGTGGAGGGGATTGACATGCTTGTATTGGTGAGGAATGTCCAATAGGCTTTGGGACTTGTAGCAATGTTCCTGTCATCCATAGGACACATGAATACATTCCCAAAGAACCTGAGACGAAAGAAAAATGTTAATGAATACACTTGGCACACTCTGAGGTTCCCAGAATCTTTTGGGAAGATGATGACTGCTGGATAGACTGTTGAGCATATAGTGAAAGGCCTAGACATGCCTCAACAGATATGAAAATTTGGTAGACTTCAAAGGTGCTAGATCCCTTGGGACTTCTAAAGAATTCTCCTGAGATCATTGGTCAGGTTGTGAATATCCTGTATGACTTGAGGGATGTGGCAAAGGGACTGTAGTACTTTGGAATATTGGTGAGGTATCCTGAGATTCTACCATGTTGACTAGTTCCCTCGCTTCTGTTGGAAAGATGCTGAATGTTCTAGAAACCTCGGGAATCGTCAGCAAAAAATCCAAAGTTTCCTGGAAAGGTATAGAATATTCTGGAACTGCTTGTTTACATCTCACAGTTGTTGGAGTACCTGATGTAATTTGTGGAAATTTCTGAGCACATGGTACAGAAGACAAAGGTTTCACTGTCACTTGGGAAGATAACAATGTTTTTTTTGTTGTTGTTTGTTTGTTTTGTTTTGTTTTTGTTTTTTGTTTGTTTGTTTTTCTTTCTTTTTTTTTTTTTTTTTTTTAGTTTTCCTGGTGGATGAAGAATTTTTTTCAGATGGAGATGTTTCTGACTTCCTAGGTTCAGATTTGGGAGGTCACATAACCTCTGTAGAAGGCAGAGGATTTGTAGTCCCATGGAAAGATGGCAAGGTATCTAGAGATTCTACCATGTGTGACAAGTACCATAGCTTCTTTTGGAAAGGTGCTGAATGCTCTTAGAATTCCTGAGATAGAAGTAAAAATCCCTCCTTCACCTGGACAGGAACAGAATCTTCTAGAGGCCCTTGGTTACATCTGACATTTGTTAAAGTTCCCGTCATTGTGCATGGAGGTTTCTGAGCATGTGTTGCAGTTGATGAAGGTTTCACATTCCCTTTGGAAGATAACAATGTTTTCTTAGTCCCCTGGTTAGATGGAGAAGATGTAAGAACCTCTGTATCAAATGGTAGATGTCACAGGGTATCTTACAAAAATAGAGAACGTGTAGAAGACTTCCCAAAAAAAAAAAAAAAAAAAAACTGAAAATTTTCTCAGGTCCTGGTTCAGATGGTGAATTTTTTAGGGCCTAGTTTCAGATTTGGGTAGTCCCATAGCCCCTCTAAGAGACAAAGAATGTTTCTCAGTTCCTTGAGTAGATGGAAATATTTGAGCCTTCCCATGAGCATGTTGAGTAGATCCTAAAGCCCTTGTATTACTTTGTGATGGTTCTACAGTCCCCCGTGGTGATATAGACTGTCACAGAATGTCTTATTCTGATTTGTATTTTGTACCTTTCCTTGTGGGATGATATAAAGACTCTAGTGTTCCTTGTGCCAGTGATGACATTTCAACATTTCTTTGCAAATGGAAATACCCTAGTGTAGATATTGAAGAATGCAGAGTCTGTTTATAAGGTATGTAAGTGGGCAACATGCTCTTGGGTAGACAAGAAAGTTTCCACAGTCCCTTGGTCATTTGTTGAACATTTCAAGGTATTTTGGATAGAGATGTTGTGGGACTCACCTGAGGAATAGTTGTAGCTTTTGATGTTTTTTTTTGTTTGTTTTTTTTTCAGCAGGACATGATGCAAGTATTACCTTTTAACAGAATTTCTGAAGTGTCCTATTTCAGAAGGATCAACAATTAACCTGGTTTTTTTGTTTGATTGTTTGTTTTTTTTTTTGTTTTTTTTTTTTTTAATTCCTAGAAACTGGATGCCTGTGGATCACTTTGGTAGAGGGCAAATGTCTACTGCTTTCAACCAGACAAGACAAGGAAAATAAACACTCTAGGGTAGATGGAAATAATTGTAAAGCACCCTGTTCAGATATGATAGACATATGACCTTTTGCACAGATGGTGAAGGTCTAAATTTCCTTGTGTATATGTACAAGTCTTGACAATAGCTTCAGAATTAGGAGAAGGCCCTAGAGATACCTGCGTAGATGTGGCCTCTCTTAGAGCTTCATGGACATGTGTAAAAGGTCTAAGAGCCTCATGGGCATTTAGTGAAATTTTTAGACCTCCTTGTGTAACAGTGGAAGTTCCAAGAAAATTTTCTTCAGCTAGAGAATTGGATAACAACTTCTGTGTAGATATTTCAGGTGTCATAGACTACTTGATGGGCAAACAGGTTCCAAGGGCCCTTTGGAAGATGAAGTAAAATCCAGAGCTTTTTCAGGCATTTGGAATATATTATGGAGACTTATGCAGGCATGGAGAAGGACCAACAGCCCTTGTGCAGGTGGATAAGAATGTGTATTTGGAGAAGAGGGCTGATCCTCTTGAGAGATAGAGAAGTTCTCATAGTCTCCTGTGAAGTTTGGGGAGATCATATGAATTCTTGTGCACAGGTAGAATACATGGAATTCCCTTCTTTGGGCTGTACAGGATGCTACAGACTCCTGTGCGTGCAAATCACATCCGATAGCACCATGTTCACATAGGATTGGATCCAGACCCTTCTTTACAGATGGGATCTGTCCTAGAACATCTTTTGAAGATGTATCATATCCATGAGCCATTTCTAAAGATGGGACTGTGGCTAGAACTCTCTTCTGTAGATTTATCCTGTCCTACAGTCCCTTTATGTGATAGAGTAGTATGCAGAGAGTCCTGTACAGGTTTTGGAAATCCTAGAAACTTGGACATATATGGGGAATTCTTCACAGCCTCTAGTGTGCCTAGTGGCAGCTGAGAGGGTGATATCCTCTTAGTTGTGTATTCTACGACAAATATTGAAATTGTTTAGCTCACTGGAAGTGTTTTGGAATAATCTCTCAGGTGTTTGGGGCCTGCTGACAAATCAAGAGGGCTCTTTTGGCTGATAAGAGATATCTGAATAATTCTTGATCAGATCAGGACTTTCTGAAGACCCATTGTTTGGACAGAGCATCTTTCAGTCTTCTACTAGAATGACAATGTTTGTGTCACATTTCATAGCAGGAGAATGATATAATCTTCCTTTCTGTGGTAGAGAAAACTTAAGAACTGTCTTTGAATCTGTTCCATAGAGGGGGATAATCTTCTTGGCCCCCTGACAGAATGAGAATTTATCATAACCCCTGGGGAAGTTGCCTATGGTTCTAGTTCACTTTGTGCAGAAGTAAAGTAGAGTCCCTTTGGAGGACTTAAGTGATTCTACCACATCTTGAGTATGTGTGGAACACTCAAGTGCAATTCCATGAATGGCAAAGTACTTGAGCTCCTTGTGGAATTTTTTTCTCTCTGCTTGGGCAGGTATGAGCTGTGTGAGGCTCACTTAGGAAGTTGTGCATTTAATTCCCTTTTACTGTAAGAGATGACATGAGCCCATTTTATAATGATAAATGACTTTGAAATCCCTCTTGGTTTAATGGGGAAGTTTTGAAACCCCCTTGTTCAGCAGGGTCCGCTCTCAAACTCATTTTACTAAAAGCAGATTGCATATGGCACTTTGGGGGAGAAAGGGAACATCTTTGGCTGTCATTTTGAGAGGACTTAGCTCTCTGCCCCGCCTTGGCATCTGTCAAACATGTTGAATTCTCCTGGGAAGAGGAGGTGGGACTTGATGCATTAGGGACTAATAAGACATCACTGACATTACCGTTAGGCGAAGAAGGTTTGGAGCCCTCTTTGTCTGATGGGGCCTGTTGCTTGACAAGAGAGTTCTTCTCCAAAATGCTTTGGAGGAGAATTGGAAAGAATACAGTTATGTAGGGTAGGGAACAAACTTTTGAACTCCTTCTGGAAGAGGAGGCATTTATGAATTTCTTTTAAGCACACGTGGGAAGTCTATGGGATGCCTGGGCAGATGTGCAATGTCCCATAGAGTCTTGGAAACTTTGCGTTAGTTCTCAAAACTTTTTGGTGCATAAGGACCTGCCCTGAGAATTTGAAGATCCCAGATCTCCTTGGTTAGATTGGGAAGGGTGTAGGGAACCTTGAATGTGTGGGGAAATTACCTGTCCATGTTGTCCAGCAGACGATGGCCCAGGCACTGTGTTATCTTCTTTGAATTTGTGACTGGTATCTCCAGCCCTGTGTTTGGAAGATGCTGCAGGCACTCTGGCACCCGACTGGTCAAAATCCCTAGGTTCTTCAAACCCAGTGGACATAGGCTGGCTTCTTTTCACCTATCTATGCATGGACACAGCAGATGAGGCCACTCATTTTCTGGTGGAAGGTGGTAAAACAGATTGTCTGGTACCCTGCTCAGTGGGTTACTCATGAACTCAGGAAACATCAGAGAAAGTGTAACTGATCATTTTTTTTTGTTCTCTTTTAGCTCCTTCAGAGGGCCCAGGGTCGTGTAAATGGCTAAACGCTTTATAAGAGCTTTGGGTTTCTGTAGCTCGTCTGCAACATGAGCATCAGATTTTTTTGAATGTGTGGTCTTCATAGGGCTTTAGGCACCTGAACTTGTGCCGTTTCTGTATAAGGAGCCCTGGAGGCACAAAGTCCTTCGGGTCTCTGCTGGTCAAATGCTTCCCCTGTTGGCTTAAGGTGTTAAATACAGCTGGGGGTCAGTGAAGTGGGCCCCAGGCTATTCCCCGATTGGGGTAGGGTATCACCTTTCTTTGGGCGACACTGAAGGCAGTACCAGGCTCTAGAAGCAGGGAAACCTGTGGTCTGTGGTCATAGGGTCAAGTCTGTGCTGAGGCTCGCTGCCATCTCTCCACATGTCTTGCCATTTAATCATTAAGAAAATTGTTCAAGAAACATGAAATGGGCGACTGACCCTTAAAGGGGCAAGGAATGGACTTGCCAATGGTGACTTGCAGAAAGAAACAATGAAGCAGCATCCTTTAAGAGTGATGCTCTCTCCTGAAAATTTTGGACATATCGTAAGGCAAATCGCACAGAATATAAGTAACAGTGGCCTCAGGAATCAAGCAAATTTTGAGAACGGCTGTCCTCATGCCTTCTCGGGCCTGTCCCGAGCCTAGATAATGGCTACCCTCTTGCCTGCACAGGCCAATCTGGAACCTGTAGATTGGTTGTCCTTGTTCTTGCACTGGCCAATCCTAGGCTGCCTCACTTTGCAGTTCTGCTTCAGGTAGCACGGCAATCGTCCAAAGTTTCTGAATGAGGAAGGACCCCGAGGACTCTCTTCTTTAGGGTTCAGAGTGCTACCTGGTCTGGTGCCCACTCTAAGGGGTCATGACAAGGAATTGTTGAAGTCAGAGCATGATATGAAATAATGGACATGTTCTTAGGAGGCTGTGATCTCAAGTCCATTTTACACCAGGATAGATCCCTATAACCTGTGGTAGTCAGTGAGATTTTCAGTGACGTCAGTTTCCATCTCATAAATGAATGGGTAAGTTTTATCCATACAATTCCTCCTCAGAGGCTATGGGGATAGACAAACACTGGCATACTTGCTAGGGAAAGAACTGGTGATAGTATTTGAATAGAGCAAAGAATGCATGGAATTGATATCACAGATATTATTCTGTATTTTAAAAACGAACTCTCCTAGATAAATTTGTGACAACTGTGAGTCTAACTGGATGCTGAAAGACATCTCTGAATGACTAATACTTACTGAAATATTACTGTGCAATTAACATGTTATTGTTCAGAGAATAAGGGCAAAACAGTAATCTATTTATAGTGCAGATGCAAGTTTTATTTCCAATATTTTAACTGTTTTTGACTAGATTCAGAACACAGACAAAGTTGGACTCCTGAATGTAGCACTAGTGGCCTTAAAGAATTGTTTTGTCTGTCACAGTTAGCAAGTTGGGTTCTTATTCATTTTCATATTTGGATTGCTTGTTGAAGGTCATATAAATCTCCTGAAGCACAACAGGATAATGGCTCACATCAGTGGCAACACATGGAAAATTCAGTTTATGTCCAATGATGCAGCTGGAATATAGTTGCACAGGATTGTTTATTAAACACTTAGTCAAGCTGATTCTTTGAAAGGTCATGTTTTATAGAAATTGGTACACTGAGAAAGTGTAAAATTGAGGCTATAAGTGAAGATCCTACTTTACTGACACAGAAACTTTTTTTGCCTGTTTTGTACACTTTGCCAGTTTTCTAAGAGCAATTTTTGATCTTGCTGGATGAAAGGTGTTTATTGGCTCCTCTCTTTGATTTTTGTGAAGGATTTCTGTTTCCCTTTGGCTATGCAGCAATAAAGGCTTGCATCATTCAGAAACTCAGGGACACTTTCTATCAACCAGTTATTTCCTTGTGCCATTGCCTCAGTGCTATGCCATAAGTTCTTTCTTCTTGGAATTCTTGAATGCTTTACCACCCCCTCTCTTTTTTTTTTTTTAACTCCAACTTATCTCAGGAGTTTATATTTAAAAGCTATTTGCTGTCAGAATATCCACTCTTCTCCTACAATCTGGGGTAACTTGTATTCCTGGCTAATTCTGTATTAACTATTCTTATCTGAATTTCTAGTTGGTCTTTTGCTATCTCTGAAAACATTGAATTTAAGTAACAGAACAATCCTGCTAGGCATGAAGAACTTGCTGCATGGTAAAATGGGTAGGAAATTATATGTATCGATTCAGATAATATACACATTTTGAGAATTAGCTGTGCAATCTTAATGTCAGAACAAAATAGCTTTCTGGATTTAAGTTACTGTTACTATGTTTCTTTCAGATAATCTATAAAGGCAAAATGAGTAGTGGTTTATAAATGGAGAAATGCTTGATTTAAGCATGGTGATATTGAAAAGAAAGTTCAATTTTTCACTTTGAAATTAAATCTATGAAGGTGATTACTTGACTTATGTTTTGAAAAGTTTTCTGTGAATTTTTCTAAATATTGGATATGTTTTTAAACATATCATTATTAATAACAGCATTATAATGTTCAAATAAAATGACTTTTATTCATTGTAAATGTAATAATGAAAATAACTGAATAGGTTTGTAGCATTTAACACAGTAATTAATATTCTTTAATAAAGCTTTTAAAATCTATTCCTTTTCTTAAGTTTATTCTCTTACATGAACAAACAACTGAATGACCAGGAAAGACATAAGACCAAGTCTTTTTGTAAACTAAATTAATATCTTTTGACATTTGGCATGTTAAAAGCTTGACACTGGAAGTCAGTCAAACAAAATGTTGGTTTGGATATTTAATAGGGCCTTGGTGTACTTTCTTTTTCATGACTGGAGCTGTATTGATGACACCATTGTGCTTTTATGCTATTTCTTCTAGCAGAGTTTTGTGGAAAAGTAAGACACTCTTGTTTGTCCTGTCTTAATGTTTTCTTACAATTTATCTTCTTATGACTCCTCCTCATCCCTTCTCTCTTTCTCTCAGTCTCTGTCTTTCTGTTTTTCTGTGTCTCTGTCTATCTTTATCTGTCTCTCTGTCTCTGTCTCTGTCTCTCTCTCTCTCTCTTTCTCTCTCTCTCTCTCTCTCTGTGTGTGTGTGTGTGTGTGTGTGTGAGTGTTTGTGTGTGTGTAGAGTGGATGAGGGAGAATTGAGGTGGATCTTAATGGCATGTATATATAATGTTTTTTCATGTATGAAGCTGTACATATATGTAAGTGTATATGTTCATGTGTGTGCATGTGCATGTACAGACCACATGTTAAAGCTGTGTAATTTGATGACTTTCACTCTGTTTACTGAGCAGGGTTTGGGTTGTCTAGCAAGGCAGCTTGACCCAGGATTTCCAGTCTTCCTCTGCTCAGAGTATAGGTGAGCAGACACACTCACTCACCACTGGGTACTGGGTTATCTGAACTCTTTTCCTCACATTTGTGTGGCAAGCACAATATCCCCTTAACTATTTCCCAGCTCCTATTATTTTTAAAAAAATGTTATTAGGAATTGGCTTTTACTTCCTTTATTTCTTTCTCAGCAAGTTCATTGATGGCATATATAAATATGTTGATTTTTTAATGTGACTTTGTATCACTCCAATTTGCTGAAACTGTTTGTATATAAGTTTTCTGTTGAAACTATTAAGGACAGGATTGCATTTTCTACAAATGGGGATCAATTGACTACTTCCTCTCCCATATGTATCCATGGTGGTATGTAAACATGGGCAGCACTGTGTAAATTAGTACACTGGTTTTCAAAACTAGACTTATGAGATAGTCTAGCTGTCACACACCAAGACAAATACTTAAAGATCCCACGTCCTACATCTGATATATGTTCAATGCATGTTTATTGCAATATTCACAATAGCTAGGAAATGGAACCGTTTCTTTTCCATTATGAACTTAATAGATGAAATGTGGTATATAGGGCCGGTGAGATGGCTCAGTGGTTGAGCGCTCTGACTGCTTTTCTGAAGGTCCAGATTTCAAATCCCAGTAACTACTAGGTGGCTCACAACCATCCATAATGAGATCTAATGCCTTCTCCTGCGGTACCTGAATAGAGCTGGAGTGTATATATATATATATATATATATGATATAATTTTAGTCAACTGAAAGGTAGCTTGCCACAGACAAACCTCACTTGGGTCCTTGCTCCATGGGCATATCTTGGATTCTGAGTAAAGGTGGGCAAGGATTTAACAAGAAGAGAGGCTGAGAAACAGACAAGACACAAAGGAGTGTGGATCTGAATGTAATTTGTCTCAAAGGGAGCAATAGTCTTATAAGTGACTTTTACACAAAATAGAGGAATGCCTACAAAGGACTGGCAGGGACCAATTGGGATAAAATTCAATGTTAAAAACTGGGATCAAAAGTAGCCTTCCCTAAGGTTTGCTTAATCTTAGAAGTCATAGGCAATGGTTTTGTGCCCTTGCAATAGTTCCTCTTCTAGTCTATCATATAATACCTCGGGCCCCTAGGTCATTGCAAATTCCTGTGTATGTTTGAAGCTCAAATATCTATAGTTCTAATTATCTATTCTGGTTTCTTCTTATAACACAACCTTTCTTATTCCTAGATAATAGTAAATTCTTGCATATGGTAGTAGTTTGCCCTGAGAATTCTAACTCTGTGGAACAGATAGTAATGCCTGATTTCTTTCATTATCTCTCTTACAGTACTAGAGGTAAATCTGAATGTCACTGAATAGGCAGCATCCTTGGTGAATTCAAAGACCATAGTTTGCTCAAGGAATGCCTAGGACAGGAATTCCTAGGTGAGGTATCTAACTTAGCAATATGTCAAAATCAATCCTTAGAGGCACTTACAAAAAAGCAATATTAAGGGAAAGCACACAGATCCATTTACCGACTAAAGCAAGGACATTGGAACATTCATTATACAGGTTACCATGAATACAGGAGATTAAGTTTCCGTGAAGTTTTCGCCTCGGGACCATGTCTAGGCTTTTCGGCCTGTCAGGTGGGTCACTACTGGTGTGTTTGTAGCAGTAGCTGAAATCAAGGCATTTGGAGGAAAATGGATGGAAGGAGAGTGTTTTGTTAGGTGAGTTAACACAGATTTGGAATAAGGTAATTAACATAGTTTTGCTCTCATACGGGTTTGAGGCCATTTTTATATAATTTCGTGCATGTGTAAGGTTGAGTGATAGTATTCTCTTGCAGAAAGATAGAAAACCTAATATATTACTTATCATAATGAACATAAAGGGGAGTTAGCAATTGCTGTATTATTGCTGTGATCAACCACTATTACCAAGGCAACTAGTAGAAGGAAAGCTTTTTTTGTCTTATCATTCCAGAGGGATAAGACTTTATCATGATGCCACAACTCTTCCCTGCAGCAGAGCTGGTGCTCCAGAACTCCTCCCACATACAGAGATATCTTGACTACTAGGAGGTCTGTCATAGCCAAGCTCACAGATGAGATACCACTTGCCACAATACTGTGCCTACCTGGGACCACAAGGGGCCCAGTGAAAGCAAACCATATCTGTCTTGCCCTGGTAGAGATACATTTTCCTTCTGGCCGAAAACTCGGCCTGGGCCAGAGCCACTGCTCCAGATCCAGTCCCACAACCATCGACAACTTTGATTCCCGGAAGCTCCACCACAACCAGTTCATAATCAGCTCGTTGGAGGAACAGGATCCAGTCAGAAACAATAAGGCCAGTAAAAATCTGAGATAAACAAATGGTGAGAGGCAAATATAAAAATTGCAAAAGACCCAAAAAACACTGAAAGTTTAAAAAAATCAAGAAAACCAAAAAAGAAAATAAATAAATAAATATATATATATATATATATATATATGTATATATATATGTATATGTATATGTATATGTATATGTATATGTATATGTATATGTATATGTATATGTATATGTATATGTATATGTATATGTATATGTATATGTATATGTATATGTATATGTATATGTATATGTATATGTATATGTATATGTATATGTATATGTATATGTATATGTATATGTATATGTATATGTATATGTATATGTATATGTATATGTATATGTATATGTATATGTATATGTATATGTATATGTATATATGTATATGTATATGTATATGTATATGTATATGTATATGTATATGTATATGTATATGTATATGTATATATATATATATATGACCCTAAAGCCCTAACAAAATATACCAAATTTCTAAAAAATAAAATAAAATAAACAATGACAAACAAACAAAACAAAAGCCTTAAAAAAATAGAAATTAAAAAAAAAATCCTAAAATCCTTTAAAAGCCCTAAAAGACCCTAATACCCTAAAATACTTTAAAATTCAAAGGAAATCAAGAAACATCCATCCCTCTCCAAATATAGACCTCAAGAAAACCCTAAAATCCCAAAAAATCCAGAAATATTTTTAAATCATAAAAAACTAAAACCCTACATAAAATCCCTGTCATTCAAGCCCCCATCCTAAAAACTCTAAAATACTTAAAACTCCCTAAAAGACTCCTAAAATCTTAAAAAAGAAAACCCTAAAACACTTTAGAATCTTTAACCAAACACTAAAAGAGACCTAAAAAGCTTTTAAAATAACCTAAAATACTTTATATTTATCTATCTACCTATCTACCTTTCTACCTATCATCTACCTACCTACCTACCTAACTACCTACCTACCTACCTATCTTATCTATGTATCTTATCTTATCTATCTATATCTATCTATCTATCTGTCTATCTATCTATCTATCTATCTATCTATCTATCTATCTATCTATCTATCTATCTATCTATCTATCTATCTATCTATCTATCTACCTACCTACCTACCTACCTACCTATCTATCTATCTATATACTTTTTATGGTTTTTCAAGACAGTGTTTCTCTGTGTAATTCTGCCTGTCCTGGAAATCACTTTTTAGACAAGGCTGGCCTTGAAATCAGAAATCTGCCTGCCTCTGCCTGCCATATGCTGGGATTAAAGCCATTGGACATCACAGAAAGGAGACCCGAAAATACTTAAACAAACAAACAAAACAAAAAAAAACAAAAATACAAAACAAAACAAAACAAAACAAACAAACAAACAAAAAAACAGGAACTCTAAAAAGACCATTAAAAATTCTAAAAACACTTTAAAAATGCCCTAAAATTCCCCAAAATCTCAAGAACCCTAAAAAGACCTTAAAAATTGTAAAAGCAAAACAAAAAACAAAAAAAAAAACCAACAACAAAAACATGTCTTTAAAAAGTTGCCTGAAACACTGAGGAAACCCTAAAATTATTTTTTATATGAAAGAACCTTAAAAAAAATCCTAAAAGACATAATTAAAACTTTACAAACCCTAAAGAAAAATCTAAAATTCTAAAGAGAACTCAAGAAGTCTTACTAAAAAAACAAATGAAACAAAGAAACAAAATATAAAACAAACTAATGAAAAAAAAAACCTAAAACTCTAAAATAACCTTAAAAAAATAGAACCCCAAAAAAGACACTAAAAACTGCAATGCCCAAAAACCCTGTGTACTGTGGCATGGGAATAGGCACACACGAATATATTAAATGAACAAATGAATTTGAATAAATAAATACAAATATTTTGACTTTAGGCCATGTTTCTGCTATAAGCATTAAAGTTGGCAAAATCAGAGCTGGCAAGAAGGCTCAGCAAGTCAAATTTCTTTTTTTGCTCCCTGGCATCTGGATTTCAAGGACTGAATCCATATGGGAGAAAGGTAGAATTTCACTGAGTTATTCTTATACACAATAAACAAGCAAAAATAATCAATCTGTAATAATTAAGGCCAAATGTTGGCTATTGCATTAACTGTGGTGGAATTAGAACTGGTTATGCTATAAATGTTGCTGAATTCCAAATTGGTTGATGAATGAGTTTTACTGGGATTCCTTACAGGAATAAGTGTGAGGGGTTACTTACAGGAGCAGAAATGACTCAGGGACAGCTGCACCACCAAACCCACCCCACTATGGTCCACAAAAACGGGAACCTGGAGAATAGAGCAGACAGCTCAACAGGTTGGAGAGAATCCTTTCAATGTAGCTCAGTGGATCTAAACCTCTTCCAGGCAAGGTAGCTCCAGCTCCCTCTTGTTTCTGCTTCTTTCAGACAACTAGTCTCAACTTCACCAAGACTCTGTAAGACCCCCAAAGCTGGGCCTCCACTCAAGTCCCAGGATGAGCTGCCCAGCACCCCAAAGACTCAAGAGAAAACCACACCTAATGCAAACTGCAAGAGGTTTTATTATCAGGTAGCTGAGGAGGAACTCCTTCTGCCATGCAGGGCAGGGGAGTTTGACCCTGAGCAGTAACATTACAGGACTTTAACAGCTAGCTGAGGAATTGGAAGAAGTTGGAAGGAGAGTTGGCTATAGGTGGGGGTATAGTGGGGGAGTAGTCTGCACCTCCTCTCTATATCCATATCTTTGTAGGTCTTCCTACAATTATCGCATCTCTGGCTGTAAGGCACAGAAACAAAAAGCCTTTTGCTGGCAATAGAATACAAAGAGCTTCTTTCTGATGTTTATTTAGAGATCAAGGGAAAAAAAAAGGTTGGGAAATGTCCAGGGGCTCTTCCTTCCAGGGATAAATGCTATAAGACAGGGTCTCACATACCCTACTCCTTCTAGTAAATAGTTCTAATATTAGAACTAGGAAAATTAAACCTCTGGCCCAGCTGTCAAATAAAGCCAACATGAGGTCACATCTTCAGAATTTGTTACATTGAGAGCCCCAGAAGCGCTTTAATGAGACTAAAGAGTTTCTCACCAGAGGTGGGATGGAAGGAGGAGGTTCAGTTCCTGAGCCAAGGCCAGTTAGTGCAAGCAGGGCTGGGTCAGTGGGCCTCGGTGGGGCCAATAGGAGGAGCCAGACACAGGCTGGAGGAGCAGCAGCAGAGCTTGTCACAAGCACCAGTTAGGGTCCTTTTCGTCTGGGTTTATGGTTGTTAGAAAGGTGGTGTCAGGCCAGGATAGGATGCTCTATTTGAAATTGATGTGGTCCCATTGTGGTTCCTGGTACCTATGTATTGTTTGTTTGTTTGTTTGTGTGTGTGTGTCTGTGTGTGTGTCTGTGTGTCTGTGTGTCTTTGTTTGATTTTTTTTCAGCAATTCCCAGGAATCATTTTTGATCAGTTATAGGGCCTTCAAGTGAGCTGGCAGGGGTTGGGAAAAAGGAACACCAGGTCAAACATTCTCCCTGCTTCATTAGGTCTCCCATGGAGGAGTTCAAAGGGTGTAAGTATAAATTTCCCTGGGAACAAGGCGAAGGTTAGGAGTGTTGTCCAATCTTTTCTGCTGGTCTCTAAAGCCAATCTAGTTAAGGTTTACTTTAATGTTCTCTTTATCTGCTCTACCTGTCCTGAAATCTGGGGTCTATAAGCAATTGTCTTATCTGAGCAACGAAGGAGGGGATGTTGTCTGATGAAATTACCTTAGGGATGTCAAATATTGGGAAAATTTCCTCTAATATCTTCTTTACCATGACATTGGTGGTCTCCTTCTTAGTGTGGAAGGCTTCCATTCACCCTGAAAAAGTGTCTAAAAAAACTAATAAATATTTATTACTGTACTTGGCTGGATTAACGTCAGTAAAATTTATTGCCCAGTATGCCCCTAGCGGGTCACCTCTTAGCTGCTTTCCCGGGGCGAAGCCTGAATTTTAACTGTTAGCAACAGAGTATTCCCGGAAGACTGACAAGGGAATAAAACACCCAGTTCTAAGAGCCTTTTGAGGTGAGGTCTGATGCCCTTGAAGGCCTCTTTGTTCATGGGGTATTATCATACCCCAATAGGAGTCGCACCAGCTTTGAGCATCACAACGATGGGGGCACCCTTTTTGTCATTTTTATACCTGCAGTCTCTGGCCAGGCTTGAGGATATCTCTCTAACCAGTTCCCTTCTAGAACTTTTCTCTAACAGGTTTGAGGCTCACTTTATCTATATTAGTTTTCTGATTTTCAAGCTAAAATTATAGAGATGGTGGAATCCAAGAGACTGAAGTTCCTTCTGAAAAGAAACTTATGTGGGCTTTTATTTTGATAGTAAGTCTCTCCCCAACAATGGGGTGGAGCATTCAGGAATGATGAGAAAGTAATGAGTTACTTGGCTTCTTCTTAAATCAACTTTATTATCAGTGGTCCAAGAGTATGGATTCTGACAAGTAGCCACTATTACTACAGTTTTCTTGTTCTTCAATTTCCCCAGTGGCTCTTTCAGGACTAAAAATTCTGCTCTGGTATCAACAAGGAAATATGTTGTGGTCGCCTCCACAGTTAGGATTACCCTAGGCTCGGGGAGGGGGGCCTGAGGCCCATCTGCCCTAGGCATTGTCATCTGGGTTAAGGACCTTGGGAGGACTTATATCTATTTTTTTGGGGGGGGGCAGTCTTTTGCCCAGTGTCCATTTTTTTTTATTGGTCCTTATCTAGAGGTGGTTGCGAAGGTCCTCTGGAGTTTTGACATCTTCTTGGTGCTGTGTTACCCAGGTACACTGTATGCCTACATCCTCCTCCCTTTCTATAATATTCCTTATCACCTGGAATTATGTCTAAACCCTAGTTAAATTTCTTACAGCCTTCTATCTCGTATAATTTATCTTTTTTCAGACTCTCTCTTTACTCTTTCTCTTTTTTCTTCTCCAGTCTCTCTCTTATAGTACACTTTCTCTGTCTCCTTAACCAGATCTTTCAAAGATAATATTTGCAGACTCTATAGACACTGTAACCTTTTAATGTCAGAAGCAGACTGGCCAATGAAAGCCATGGCCATCGCTGCCTGCTGGCCCTCTGATGTAGGGTCAAAGTGAGTGTAAGGCCTGTATGGTTCTAAGAGGTGCTCAAAAAAACACTGCTGGGTGCTACTTTTCCTCTTGTAGGATCCCTCTTACCTTGGCCAAATTAGTGGGGCACCTGCCAGCTCCTTTCAGCCCTGTTACTAGAGCCCAGAGGAAAACTGTCAACTGCCCCCTACTGTGAGGACTTTCAGGGTCCCAGTCAGGACTTGTCAGAGGCAAGCCTGCATCTATTTCATTCAGAAGATGTGACAGCCATTCATTGACCCCTAGCATGTTCTTTCTTGCCTCCAGCAGTATCTTTTTTTTCTCCTCTGTGGTGAAAAGAATGCTCAAATTCTGTTGACAGTTATCCCTAGTGGGCTGATGAGAGAACATGAGAGATTACATTAGATGAGTATGGCTAGAGGGATTTCCAGAAAAGGGGGCATGATATGCCTTCAAATTATAGGATCAGTAGAGGAAAATGGCCAGTACTAAAGGGACTGCAGTTGTCTGGGTTCTGATGGAGGAGGGCCGTAAGTATATAAAGGCAGCACTGTGCAGTCTGTTTCCTCTAGGTTCCGAGCTCAACAGCCTCAGGTTCCAGCTGCTGGTCCCACCCCCACATCTCCAGCGGCACCTCAGACATGTTGAGAGGTCTGGGAGGGGACGAGTTGGGGATATGGTGGTAGGGTGTTATGCCATTGTGGAGGTTCTTCTAACTCTGGATATATCTTTGTGGGAGCCAGGGTTGCAGTTCAGACTCCACTATTTTTATCTCAGTTTTTTTTTTTCTCTGAGTGGCAGAGAGTTAGGTCTCAGGAGTCTGGCTTTTTCCACTGAACTCAAGGTTTCAACAAGGATGGGGGGGATCTTTGGCTAAATTTTTTTAGATGAGATTCTATGGCACTTGATTTGGTTGAGACCCTGGTCCCCTCTGCCTAAACAACATTTTTAAGGGCAGAAATCACAATCAAATCAAGAGTGTCCTCTGGTGTTAAACCAACACCAAAAGCGTGCCATTCCCTATAGCAGAAAGTTCTTCAAAATCTCTTTCTGACATCTACAGACGGGTTGTGAATCCTAGTCTTAATTTCAGTCCAAATCACAAGACTCATACGAGGGGAGTGCTAAGAGTCTGTCTCATTGTCAGAGTCACATTCAGGGAGACAAACAAGATATACACACAATAAATTACGATAACTGCAACCAGTACCCAATCAGACAGCCGAGTAAGCACACTCTTAACTTTGCACCCAGTAACAGAAACAGATGACTGAGTGAGCACACTCTCACTTGGCACCCAGTAACAGAAATGGATTGCTGAGTGAGCACCTTTCAATTGGCACACAGTAACAGAAACAGATGGTTGAGTGAGCACCCCTCAATTAGCACCTAGTAACAGAAACAGACGGGTGAGTGAGCACAGTCTCAATTGGCTCCCCGATGGGAAATACCCAGGCATCCCTGGAGCTCCCTCAGACCATCTGGGATGTCTCCCAGGTTGGCAGGCAGTTACTCCTGACACATCTGTCAGTAACCCTCCCCTCCATCCCAGACAGGGAATTTGTTGCTCTCATGTGCACAGGCTACTGTAAACTAAGAATACAAAATTCAAAAAAAGCCTGCAGACAAAGACATAGACAAAGACATAGACAAAGGCAGGATCTTACCTCTCAGCGGGGATTTCTGAGAACTGGGGTAGGCCACAAATCTCAGCAAATGAACACCCACATGTAAGACCACCAAAAGCTGGGCCTCCACTCAAGTCCTAGGATGAGCTGGCCAGCACCCCAAAGACTCAAGAGAAAACCCCCCCTGATGCCAAATTCAAGAGTTTTTACTAAATCTAGCTGAGGACTGTCAGGATACTCTGGTGGAGTCAGCTTGTGAGGCAGAAATGCCAAAAAGCTCCTCATGAGAAATGAATTTCTAGGACTCTCCTCCTGGATATTCTGGCGAAAGCCAACTCTCCAGTTTGGATCGGTTTGTCAGGCAAAAAGCCTGGAAGCTGTTTCACGAGGATAAGAGTCCAGGGAAATTTTCCTCCCAGAGTTATGGCATCTCTTTCCCTAACCCATTATATTCAAATTTCCACCACATTAATCTAGTGTATAGATTCACGTGCACTCTATTAAGCATCACCTTATAGTAAATGCCTTTTAAGATTGTATTCTAACATAGCTAAAGCCTTTTCCCAGTGTTCTTAGATTCCAGATAGCAGCAAGGAACTTAACCCATTCAGTAAACAATTAAGCACTTGCCATTTTACTCAGCTGTTTACAGATAGAGACTAAAAGTCTCACTGAGATAGAAATCTTTTACTACAGGCTTCATTCCATGTCAAGTATAAGTTGATATACTACCCTGATAAGGAGAAACTCTCCAGACAAGATAAATTTTATTAGACCTAAGAATTTAGAGCTCTGTGATAGCACATTACTCTTAAGGCCTGTCAAGAGTTAACAACCCCCTGATGCTTTTAACCTTAAAGTGTGAAATTCTTGCCTGACATTAGGCTGATCCTAGACAGGGCTTGTTATCCCTAATATAAACATTTAATTAGTCCCTGTAAATTCCTTTCTGCTGTAACTGGTGAATTTCAGTGTATCTTGTATTTTTGTGATTTGTATCCTCTGATAATTCGTTGTTATATAAGTCTAAAGCTCAACCAGTACAATACATTCAGATCCAACACCATTCTCCGTGTTCGACTGTCTGTCACTACATCTTATCTCTGCCCATCTACTCTAGAGACCCTTTCTTACGCAGGCACAAGAGACCAGAGGGCCTGTGGCAGAGGACAAACTCCTTCTGCCTTGCAGGGCAGGGGAGTTTGACCCTGAGCAGTAAGAACAGGGGGTTTTAACAGCTAGATGAAGAATTGGGAGGAGTTGGGAGGAGAGTTCGGAGGAGATGGGGAGAGTTGGGAGGAGTTGGGAGTAAACTTGGCTATGGGTGGGGAGTAGTCTGCATATCCTCTCTATCTCCATATCCCTATAGGTCTTCCTACAATTATCACATCTCAGGCTGTAAGGCACAGAAACAAAAAGGCTTTTTGCTGGCTATAGAGAACAAAGAGCTTCTTTCTGAATGTATTTTAGAGATTTGGGAAAACAAGGTTGGGGATTGTCCAGGGTTTTACCTTCCAGGGAGAAATGCTCTAAGCCTTGGCCTCATATTTCTCTTTTGTACCTCATCTTTCTGCATATGAGAGGGACTCTCGGCTTTTATTCCTTTCTCTGGCAGGGAGAAGCCTACTGACTTTTGTCAGTTTGAGGGACTCCTTGAAGCTCTTTGAAGGTGTTTGCCTTCCTGCTTAAAGAGCTTCCTGGATTTCTTTTGAGTTGTTTATCTCTCTGCTTAAGGAGCTTCCTGTAGGGTGGAAGGTTTCAATCCTCTGAGGATACTATTATACAAATGTATATTAAGGGCTTTTGGAGTTATAGTAGTAATAAATTCAATGTTTCTTGTATTGTACAGTTAATAATTTTATGTCACAAAATAATATTATACTAATAATTATTTAAACTGTGTCTTATACTGCTAATATGGTTTCACATATACATGGGAGTTTGGTAGCCTCAGGACTCTGTCCAGGTAGCTGGATCATGTTAATGAATTTTACACTCAGATTGCCATTCATTTTATTTTTAGTTGCCAATTTCAAGGGCACACCATTTACTTTGCGACTACCAGTACTTTAGATTTTTTTTTTATTTTCATGACAGGGTTTCTGTGTATACCCCCAGCTGTCCTGAAACACACTTTGCACAGCAGCCTGGCCTCGAACTCAAAAATCTGCCTGCCTCTGCCTCCAAAGTGCTGGGATTAAAGTCGAGTGCCACCACCACCTGGCTAGTACTTTAGATTTCTAAATGGTCCCCTCTGGTAAGTTGGAACAGGAAGAAAATTGTACAGCTAGTCCCCAAAACACACAATCCTGATTAGGTGAGAAAAAGTATAATCGAGGCTGTGTACCCAACATATCCAGTATAGCCCACAAAGGGCATGGTACCTGATACCTGCATTGACATTTTTTTTCGGTCCTGTCAGAGATTAGAGAAACTAGACAAGGAATAGATGTTTTTTTCAAAGTGGTTTGGGAATCCACACCATTGAATTTCCCAAGTGACTGCTAAAGAATGTTTGGACCAGGCATGTGGGGCTTCCAGCTGAAGTTTAAATCACCCTTCCATTAGGTAAGTCAGTTTTCCCCAACAACTTAAGTATTAGTTCAATTTTGGTTTTGGTTTTGTCCAGGATCTCATTATGTAGGTCAGAGTAATCTGGAACACACTGTGTAAACCAGGCTAGCCTCAAAATCACAGAGGATTCTGACTCTGGAGTGCTTAGGTTTAAACACATGTGCTATTACCACTCCTAGTCCCAATAATTGAAGTTTTAGTGAGTCAAGATTTGTAGCAGGACCGGGGAACCTTGTCTCATACAAAGGATTACAGGAATCCAGTTCTTTTTTTTTTTTTTTTTTTTATCTATCCAGGCCATAGTTCTTCCATGTTAGTTTTTTCACATGCATGGCCAAAATACACCCTTAGCTACTGGACTCTAGTGTCTACCAGGATGCCGCACATGCACACTGTAGTGAAGTCTGCTTGGCAGTCCAAGAGCCCTGGAAGCACTCATGAGTCAAAGAGTTTCAAAATGAACTCAACTCCTGGAGCTTTGGCATTCTCATAACCCACATATTCATACCCTATCCCCTTGTTAGTCTGGTGTACAGATCCATGTGCTCTCTTTTAGTAATATCTTATTATAAGTGCCTTTTAAGATTGATTTCTGACATAGCTAAGCCTTTGCCAGTGTTCCAATGTCCTAGAAAGTCCTTGAGCTGACCATGGGTTTGGAATTCAATGTTGCCTATTCAGTGACATTCAGAATTGCCTTTGGTATTAAACTATCACTTAGAATAAAAGCCAAATCACTCCCACATACAGGAATTTACAATGGTTTAGGCAGTAGATCTGGCTGTGGTTTTAGGGTAATGAGATAGTTAGCTAGAGCCAAACTCCCTAATTAGAAATAAGACTTGGGTGTGAAAGCCATTGCCCTAGGAGTGTAAGACCTCACACCTGGCTTCTAAGACTTTAGGTGACCTTAGATAGGGCTGACTTTGTCTCAGTTGTTTTATTGACCAGTTCCTGCCTGTCTTTGTGTTTATATTCCTCTGTTTTGTGTAAGAGCCATTAAGCACCCAGTAACCTCATTTGTACTTTGCCAATGTGTCACCTAACTTCCCTATTTTCTTGTGTATAAAAAGTTTGATGCTCAATTTGACAAATGACATTCAGATAGTACACAATCTCACGTGTTCATCTTTCTGTCATTCGCAGACTCTTTGCCCATCTCGGACTAGTGACTCTTTCCATGCAGAAAGAGGGACCCAGAGGGTCTGTGACAACAGGACCAAAAACAGATTTCTTGCTATGGGAGCAATGAGAAATGGGCTAATTTTTATTTCCTCATGAAAAGAATGGAAGATCTGGATGTCACTTAATGCATGATAGAAACTCTCTTGACATTTAACACAGACCCTGTGATCGTGCCCTTTCCAATCTGCCAGCCAGTATTCTGTCAGGGGTTTCTTAAGTTAGTGATATTGAAATTAGAATGTTTCCAGGTCCCTAGTTGACAGTCTGATGCAGAAGGCTCCTTTTGAAGGAGCACCATTTTTGCACTTGTAGTGCCAGGTTGTTCATAAGATGTGCTTCCAGTAGGAAATGTAAAAATGGGCTTTAGTGGTACATCTGGCCAGAGTTGAAGGATGTTCACATATATAGTTATCATTTAGCCTGTATGCCCACTCTGAGTGCTACCACTGACTCAATGAAGTTGATCAGCCATAATCTAGGTTTGCAGAGACATATAAAATTATTGACACTGGTTGTCCTAGGTTAGAGAATAGTAACTTTTGGATCATTTGTCCCTGTCCTAAGGGATGGCTCTGGTCGTCTTGTCATTCCACTGTTGGGGAAAACTGCATATCAAAAAATAATGTCTCCCATGTTGGTAGATGGAGTATGTGATTTTTTTTTATACTTGAAAAGTGGATGTGACAAATGAAGCTGGGTCCAAGTAAATCCTTATCCCAAATGAGTCAGACAAATACAGTAGATAACAGAATTAGCAGGCTGGGCCCACAAAGCAGGGGAAGATCAGTCCAAGCAAGTAGTTAAAAAAAAAAAATCTGTTCATGCTGTAGGCAGCCAGCACCTAAAAGATGGTGCTGGTCTCCGGTACACCATCGCAGTAAACAACACCACTGAGCAGGTGCTAGACCAAATCTGGCACCAACCCCTCCTGAGTGGGTGCATGCAAATTAACATGTCTGCAGACTGACCAACCCTAGCAGGACGCATAGCCCTCCCCAGTGCTGGGGTGTATTTAAGCAGTCCTCCCTGGGTTCCTGGGGTTCCTGTAGCATTGAGGCATTCCTGCTCTTAAGCTGTTGAAAAGAATTCAACTGTGTTGAATTCTCTTTACCAGGAAGAGGTAGGTGAAACATCACCCCAGCAATTGTGTTCCTCTTTTCTTGCCTTTGGGAGGGCCTCAGCAAACCTAGCCCTTTCTGAGCTTCCTAAAACTTGGAAGTTTTATTTGCTTCTGAGTTGTAGGATCCTCCATCCTCCTTATAGGAAAAAATGTATGAGAATTTTGCTTCCTATAAAAACCCAGCAATGTTATATGTGTAGTTTTTTTTTATTTTGTTTTGTTTTAATCTCATGTCTGCTCCAGCTGCAGATAGTTTTTGTTTGAAATTCTAGTGATTCATGAGAGAGAATAAAAGAAAGAGCTCCTGAGAGGACCTAGGGCAGATGCTGCTCCTGCTGCACCTGCTTTTGTTATCACAGGATTAAATAAGCAATGCTCTTGTCAATGGAGCAAGTTTGTGGATTTATTTGTGTCAAAGGGCACTGATGGACATACATTGTTTCAAGGAGAAAAACAAGTGCATAATTTAGCATTCTTAGTGATTAGGTAAGGTTAGGTTATCTGAATTTATCTGAAGGCCAAGCCAAATGAAATGTTGTTTTGATTCCTTTTTGGGAATACAAAAATCCATGTCTCAAACTAATATTTATAGATTTTGTCAGTTGCTTTTAATGTGTTAGTGTTATGAAATATTACATAGCAAGGGAATACATTTGCTGGACCCATGCATGTTGTGACCTTCAGAAATTACACCACGGAACAGACCTGGTATAAAGGGAATGATTGGGAGAGGGTAGAGGAGTGAGGAAATGGGGGAGGTATAGAGGCATAGAGGCAGAAACAAAACCATTAGGTCAGAAAAATGTGGGGCAAAGAACAGATAGAGGGCTAGCTGAAAACAAAGAGAGAGACAGAGCTATAGAAACAAGAACAATGGGAACAGAGAGGTTGGGCCTAGAATAGAGAGAGGGGGCTAATCAGTCCTTTTATCCTGCCTTGAAGTTAGCAGTTTAGTTTCTTTCAAGAAAGAAATATACTTTCTATGAATTTTGTAAGTTAACAGGAAATATTTTCATCTCTGAGAGCAATGTTAATTTTAAAGTGTTTATAGGAAATTTTTGTGGGACTACTTTCTTAAGAACAATATAAGCCAGGTATGTTGTCACATACCTGTAATAATACCTACATGGAATGCTGAGATCACCTGGAACCTAAACATTCTAGAACTTCTTGGACAATACACAACATACTATGTGCCTATTTCAAAAATGAAATGAAGTGAAATAAAATCAACCCAATGTACCTTCTTTATTTGTATCTCTTACCTTTGGAAACTAATAAGATAATGAATCAAAAAATAAATAAATTTCAATTATCTGTATGAATGAAAACAATTTTAAATGTTAAGAAGGTTAAAAAAATCACTACAGTGATGGGGAGGAAAGAGCCTGGGTGGGAAATGGGACAAGAAGGTGAACATGATCAGGTATTATGTGTGTGGGGAACATAACTGAAGTGCTGAGGAAAAGCAAAAAGAATGGAAACAGGCAACTTTTTGAGGTAGGAGGTGAGAAAACCCTCGGTTATATCAGAGACCTGGGAGGTGAGAGACCCTAAGGACTCAAAGGGAGGGACCTTAGAAGAAATGCCCTACAGTGGGGAGAGGGAACTTGTAGAGTCCTCCTCCAGTGGAGGGACAGGACATCAAGTGGAAAGATTGAGTTACCATCCCACAGTAAAAAGCTCTAACCCAGAATTGTTCCTGTCTGAAAGAACTGCAAGGAAAAAACATGGAGAAAAGCCTAAAGAAAAGGAGATCCAGTGACAAGACCAAATTGTGATAAAGCTCAAGGAGAGGCATCAAGGCCTGACACTATTACTGATGCTATTCTGTGCTCACAAAAAATGGGCTTATCATGACTGCTCTCTGAAAGACCAAACCAGCAGGTGAAAGAGTCAGATGCTCAAATTTATATGCAACAAATAGACAGAAGCTGGGAACCCCTGTGGATGAATTGGGGAAAAGCTGGAAGAAGCTGAGGAAGAGGTCTACCCGGTAGGAGGACCAACAATCTCAAATAACCTGGACCTCCCAGGATGTCTCAGACACTGAGCCAGCAACCAGGCTTCATACACCAGATGATATAAAGCCACCAACACATATACAGAAAAGGACTGCCAGGTCTGGACTCAGTCAGATGAGGTCCATCTAATCCTCAAGGGACTTCAGGCCCCAGGGAGCAGGGAGGTCTGGTGGAGAGGGGACAGGATGGTGGGGACATACTCTTGGAGATGGGGATTGTGGGCTTGGGGCCCTGGGAGCATGGGGGCATATAGGCAGGAGATATGGGGTGTGGAACAGTAAGAGGGGGAACTAGGAGAAGAATAAAATCTCGACTTTAAAAAAAGTATAAGAATAAATTTTAAATAATTCAACTATATTAGTGTGTGGAATTTCAGTCCACGGGACTATATACCATTCACATATTCATTTAGATTTCCTTTGGAAGTTAATATAAAGATGCACTTACACTTAAACAAGAAAATGATTAAAGATATTTAAAAATAAAGAAGTTCTATTTTAACTCTAAAGGTATAACTGCTAGTTAACTTTGTAATCACATCACTGGGATTAACTTCCTTCTCAGAATCATCAGAATAACAAGGATTAAAGAAACTTTAAAACTCTGTTTCATAGGAAACAAAAAAGTTAGAGATTTTTTTATTTGTTTTATATATATACCAGCAAGTGAAAATTTTTCATGCTTCATTTTTCTGAAGATGGGAAAGTAGAAGAGTACTTCAGATTATTCTCCATGATGGCTCTTTCAAACATAGACATTTTTTTTCTCAGTTCACCATCTACTCCAAAAAGCATATCTTAGTTCTTGGTCCCCAAGTTCATCAAAACCTAAAACAGAAAAGTACCTCTTATTAAATAAATTACCCATGATACAAATATGAAAGATTCTGTGCAGATGATGTATAGGGTAAAGGTTAAGGTCAGGATTAGGATTAGGGTTAGTGTTAGGGTTATGTTTAATAAAGCAGGATAATTATAGTGTTATTAAAGTATGAGGTACATCTGAGGTCAAATTCCCATTTTATCATTTTATATCTTTAATAATTCATACAAAGCCATTAGGATTTTATGGATAATAGCAGTCATTTCAGTAAGAAATAATTCAAAATAATAAGTAGTTAAAACTTTATGATTATTAAAACATATTTAGATTCCTAAGGTCATTTTATGGACCATGTGCAACATACCTCCATGGACTTCTCATGCATTTCTTTAACTGCTTCCAGGGTCTGGTTCTGACTACATTTGGACAGTTTCAATGCTTGTTGTTCTTTTTGACAACTATTCTACAAATGTAAAAGGAAAACATTAGTATAACAATTCTGTTTATTTTTGTTGTTACTGCCATGCAACATGCATGGCAGTCTAACAATAAAACACTAAATGTATATCTAATACTAAAACATTTATGTGAGCAAAAATAATTCTATATGAAAGTTAAAAGGAATAGTTTTCCAACTGATTTAAAATTTTAACAACTATTTTGACTAAATATATATATATATTTACAATAATATGAAATAACATTATGCTACCAATTGTGGGGTAGGAATTTTTTTTAATGTGAAAGAGTTTTTCATAATGCACAGACTGGCCTTAGCCTCCCAAGTTCTTATGTTTATAGGCATGCACCATGTATACATGAACTCGGTAAAATCCTAGTCTTGGAAGCTTAGATTGGTTTTCTCTAGATTCCAATCTCAAGCAACATATAGAAGTAGTAACATAAAGTTCTCATTGTATTCTTTAGGGTTGCGCACAACCATGATAATTTGCATTAAAAAAAAATTAAGACAAGCCCTTTACACCTTTTCACCTTGGGCTACTACAATCCTGTTTTGCCCTTTATTCACTGTGATCAATTTTTTACCTCACATTTGCACTCAAATCATCATAATTAAGTAAAATTACCTCTAATTTGCAATGCTTATCTTTAAAAAAAGTGCACCTGCATACATTTGGAGACAAAGGGTTAATATTGGGTGTCATCTTTGATTTCACAGTACTGTTTCAGAGACAGAATCTCACTAAACCTAGAGCTCATCATTTATGCTACACCTGCTGGCTACAAAGATCTGGAGATCTTCTTTTCTCTGAACTAAATCTGAGATTGGTTGTTTTAAAATGCTCACAACCACACCAACTTTTTTTTGTTGTTGTGGTGGTGGTTTGTTTTTAGTGTTGCTAGTTTGTTGTTGTTTATTTTGTTGTTGTTGGTGGTGGTGTGGGCATTCATCCCAATGCAGGGAATATAAGCTGGGGTCTCCATGCCTACACGGGAGAAAGATTACCAATTAAACCATCTTCCAGCCCTGTAAATCAATCTTATTGGGCCCACATGCAGCATATGACACATTTAGGGATCTTTTCTTCTTTAAAACTTTCCTTCACTCATGGTAGTTTTCTTTCTACCAGTGGTTCTCTTCCTTTACTGGCTCCCTCTCACCAGCTGCCATATGCAGAATTACAAATTTTGAAGTACCCTGCTGTTCTGTCTTTAGACTCCTTATTTACAGGGATGATCACTTTCCCTTGAAATGTCATCCAGAGTCCAATGTTTAAAAACTGTCTTCAATTGGAGTATTTATTACTTATCTTTAGTTCCTATCTCTTTCCAGAACTGACTCATAATGGCAGGTTCCTCAATGCCTTCTGAGGCAAGAATGAATTTGCTGTTCCTTTCAAATTGAATACTTTCCAAACTATTAACCAGTAAATAAAATAAAATAGTTAATATGATTATCGTTGTCTCAGATCTTACTTGGAAACCAGGTGATGACTCTACAGGTAGAGTAATGGAGACGTGATCTAAAATTGTTTGCTGATATTCTTCCACAGGAAAATTCTTCCAGGGCTGTTGAGATTGTTTGTTTCCATCCTCTGTTGTTACTAAATCTTTACTAAATTTAGGACTGTAAGAACTGATTTACCAAATTGAGTTGGTTTTTTAATATAAACAACAGAGTCCAGGTGAAACCAATAAATAAGCTTTCTCTCTTCTTTGAACTCTGATATATTGTGGTTTTTTTGTTTGTTTTTTTTTTGTTTTTTTTTTTTTTGTAGTCACTGGTAATCATCTCTTGATCTTTCTGCAAATGTCTGCCTCTTGAAAATTTATGATCTGGTATACCATAAAATGCCTAGTCGTTTTCATTGATATAGTATGCAATCAATAGTTTATATCTCAGTAAGACTAGAACAGAAGCAAGGATAGATAGATAATGGAACTTAATTTAGTTTCATATGCTCAACTCAAGGCTAGTTGTTCCATTCCTACTTAGTAATACTAGGTTAAATATTAAGTTTTTTTTATGGTACCAACCACTGATTTTTCTTTTTCTTCATTGAATTTCTGTACATCCATATCAGACTTCTGAAATGTAGTTATATACTGCTCACAAAATTTGTTGTTGATGTTCTTCCTGTAAAGCACAGTAACAAAAGCAGGCACATTTCATACCAATATGAAAATGAACACTCAGAACAAATTCAATTGAACATTTCATACTATAAAAAGAAAAATAGCAGTATAAAATATCTAATGGGAAATCATTATAGATTTTTCCGCTAACATATTATCAGAGAGGTTTTCATTTACGTTTTAGCTTTTCAAAATTAAAGAAATATAAACACACACAACACACACGTAACACACACACACACACACACACACACACACACACACATATATATATATATATATATATATATATATATATATATATATATATACATGTACAAAATTTAATTATATTTCAATGTGGTTTTTTTTTCATTATTTTCTACCAAATATAAGTTCTAATTTATTTTTCATACATTGCCTTAGTAAAGACAGTGCAAAACATGTCAACTAAAATATACAAATTGTCTGCATATGTAATTGTAGTTGTTCCTTTTGAATATTGTTAAACATAATAATCCATAAATTACATTCCTAAGACTATGTGCAAGACTTCTGTATTTCCACAATGAATGTAAATTAAAATTTAAATCTCATTAACATTGACTTAAAGCAGAAAATAAAATTTTCATAGATTTCTATGAATTAGATTTAGTTTGCTTGAAGGCATGATGTTATAGGGTTAACTGTTTAGACAAAATCAAAGCCACACATTTTTACTAAAGAATCAGACATGATATAATTTTTTTAAACTGCAGCCACATATAATTTTTAAAATGATACACATTTGACCCTACAAATATAACAACTCTACCTCTCTCGTTCGTTCGTTTTGCAAAATCTTTCTAATTTCTGGTTGCTGCCTTTGAAAGATTCTTTGACATAAGTTTCCATCCATTTTCTCTTTATGTGAAGCGTCTTATAAATGTCATCTATATTAAAAATAAAGAGTCATTTTGAAGAAAAATTAGATGATTCCATGTATTCAAGTAAAAATAGATATAGATAAATTTCATTCAATAATGCTATGGAAACTTAAAATTAAATGATAGATATCACAAACATGCTTCATACTTTAGAATACTTAGGGTTTGGTATGTTCAGATGAAGGATGTTCAACCTGTAAAGTCTACAGAAATGTTCCACAACATAGAAAAAAACAGTCCATGTATTTTGGATAAGAAATATCTAATCTTATCTGAATTTTAATTTCTGTAAGGAAAATAATTTTGAGCTTCAAGAACAGTTTTCAAAAGAACAAATGCACAAAACAAAGGATCAAAAGTATACTTAATTCTTCATAAGGAAACACTTTTAATAAAGGCTAATTCTTTTCCAAATCTAAAAAAGATGATGCAACTGAAAGAACAAACTTGACTGTGGAACTGTTAGACCCATTGTTTAAAATATTCAATTAAAATAAGAGGGCAACCGGTCATATTGGTTCCCATGTTAATCCTAGTATTCTGGAGGAAAAGGCAGAGAGATATTTGTGTATTCCAGGTTAAGCTGGTCAATATACTGAGTTCCAGGACAGACAGAGCTACAAATGAGACCCTGTCAGAATCAAACCTGCGTTTGATTCCTAGCACCTACATAATGTGCACAAATACCTCCAACTCCAGTTCCAGGGGATGTGATGCCCTGTTCTAAATTCTGCATGCACCAGGTACATATGTATATGACTCACAGACATACTTATAGGCAAAATACCTATATAAATAAAAATAGATAAAAATGTTAAAATCTATGTTTAAAACAATGATCTTCAAGTTTTTTTTTAATCAAAATAAAATTATTTCTAAAGTGAATTGGTAATTATATTTCAGAACATATCCTTTAAAAAAACACTTGAAGAAAATTATGGTAGGAACTTTTGATCAGTAACTGCTGCAGTTCATGAAAATTGTAATGCTTCAGAAAATGTTTAGTACCTTTCTAGCATGCACAGTTAGCTTTCAGTAACTAGGATGAAGCTATATTTCGGTGTACATGTTTAATATTCTCACCATCCATAGTACTAGACAAAATCAGATTATTAAATGATTATTCTGCCTCCTCTAAATAGAGCAAATCCTTCAGTTGAAAAAAAATAATTTGGTAAAATGGGTAACTTGAAAGAAGCAAAATATTATTTTTTAAAAATATAATATTGTTTCATGGGGGTAGAGATATGGCTCAGCAGTTAAGAGTACTTCCTGTTCTTTGCAAAGGACATAGGTTTGGTGTCTAGCACTCATATGGTGGCTCACAACTATCTGACTCCAGTTCCAGGTATCTGAAATAATCAACTGATATCTGAAAAACAGGTACACATGTGGTGCACATATATAACTGTAAGCAAAACACTAATACACATAAATAAGTCCAAAAATAGGTATTAGGAGCATTGTTTAGTAAGCCATGTAAAGATGTTTTTTTGTGTGTGTATGATCCTAGTATTGGAAGCTTAAGCAGGAGATTTCCAGTGTAAAGACTGCATAGGTTAAATAGGAAAATGCAGGCCAGCCTGAACTACATAATGACACCATATCTCAAAGACAAGTTACTGTCTTCTGAGAAAGCTCACTTAGCATTCAGTTACATATAATTTAAAACAGATACTTTAGAATCTGAGTATCATTCTCTCATTGTTTAGTAAGTTGTCTTCCACTTACAGTTACATAATTCATTTCATAAAAAAAAAAAAAAAACAATGAAGGGATTGGAGAGATGATTCAGCAGTTAAGAGCACTGGTTCCCTTCCAGCTTTCTGAGATTGGAGTACCAAAACACACAAGGTGGCTCACTACCTATAACTTCAGTTTCAGGGGATTCAAGGCCTTCATCTGGCTTCCTCAGGTACAAGACACACTAGTTGTGCACATACACACGTGAAAGAAAAAAAAAATAACCATAACATAAAATTTAAAAATAAGTTATAAGGGTTACATTAAAGAATTCAGTTTTGCACTGTGCCATATAAAGAAGGAAGCACAGAAGACTCCTAGAAAAGAAACTGACTTAATATAAAATTAGCACTGGATCAATGAAAATATGTTTCATGTACAGAATTTTGTATACATATCACTTAGCTATGAGTACATGGAACTGTGAAAATGTTTACATCTATTTTTTTTCCTTTTAAAATTCCTTCAAAGCTGTTACAAAAAAGGCTCAGTAGTCAAGAGGGCCTACTGTGAAAAGAGGAGGTTCACAAAGTACTTTTTTTTTTTTAAGGTAAGTAATGTTACTTCATGCTTATCAAAGGATAATTCATCAAAGATGAACTCACAATTCTGAATATCTATGCTCCAAATACAAGGGCAACCAAATTCATAAAGAAATTTTACTAGAACTCAAAGTACATATTGTACCCCATATAATAATAGTGAGAAACTTCAACACCCCACTCTGAGCAACGCAGAGGTCCTGGAAAAAAAGAAATGAAAAAGAGACACTGTGAAACTAATGAGAAGTTATGAAACAATCGGATTCATCAGATACATATATATGTATCTGTCACACACACACAGACACACACATCCAAACATGCACACATATATTGAAGCAAATTCACACACAGTTCTCACTAGATGAAGAGAAATTATTTGAAAAAAAATCAACAAACCTTCATGATAATAGTCTTGGATAGATTAAGAATTTTAAGCACATACCTAAATATAGAAGCAAACCAGAAGCCAACATCAAATTAAATGGAAAGAAACTTGATGCAATCCCACTAAAATAAGACAAGACAGGACTAGACAAGGCTTCTTACTCTTTCCCTACCAATTCACTATAGTACTACAAGTTCTAGACAGAGCAACTAGAAAACAAAAATTGGTCAAAGGAATAAAAATTGGAAAGGAATAAATCAAAATATCACTATTAGCAGATAATAAAATAGTATACTTAAGTGACCACAAAAATTCCATCAGAGAACCCATAAACCTGAAAAACAACTTCAGCAAAGTGGCTAGATATACAATTAACTCAAACAAAACAGTACCTTTCTTCTACTCAAAAGATAAACAGGATGAAAGGCAATTATGGAAACAACACCTTTCAAAAGTCACAAATTATAGTTCCTTGATGTGACTCAAACCAAGCAGGTGAAAGATTTCTATGACAAGAACTTCAAGTCTCTGAAGAAAGAAACTGAAAAATCTCAGAAGATGGAAAGGTCTCCCATGGTCATAGATTAAGTTAGTAAAAATGGCTGTCTTCCCAAAAGCAATCTGCAGATTCCATGCACTCTCCATCAAAATTTAAACTCAATTCTTCGTAGAGACAGAAAGAGCAATATGCAAAACCATTCGGAATATCAAAACTCCAGAATATCCCAAAACTATTCTCAACAATAAAAGAACTTCAGGGGGAATCATCCCTGACCTTAAGCTGTATTATGCAGAAATAG
This sequence comes from Mus musculus, assembly GCF_000001635.26. Taxonomy (NCBI): domain Eukaryota; kingdom Metazoa; phylum Chordata; class Mammalia; order Rodentia; family Muridae; genus Mus; species Mus musculus. The sequence goes on from NT_187060.1 coordinate 43,245, forward strand.
TGATTAAAAAAATGTATGGTAATGGTACAGAGACAATGCCTTCATGAAATGGAGAGATCTAAAATATATCATCCTGTGTGATCTCAAAGGAAAAAAAAACATGGTATGCACTCACTGATAAGTGGATATTATCCTAAAAGCTCAGAATACCCAAAATGTAATTCACAGACCACATGAAGCTGAAGAAGAAGGAAGACAAAAGTGTAGGTGTTTCAGTCCTTCTTAGAATGGGGAACATAATATTCCTGATAGGAAATGTGGAGATCAGGGCAGAGACTTAAGGAATGACCATCCAGATTCTGTCCAACCTTTGGATCCATCCCATATACAGAAACCAGGCACAGTCACTATTGTGGATACCAACAAGTGCTTGCTGATAGGAGCATAATATGACTGTCTCCTGAGAGGCTCTGCCAGGGCTTGGCAAGAACAGAGGCTGATGCTCACAGCCAACAATCAGACTGATCATGGGGTCCCCAGGGGAGCAGTTAGAGGAAGAACTGAAGGAGCTGAAGGGGTTTGCAACCTTACAGGAAGAACAACAATATGAACCGAGCAGACAGACCAGAGCACTCAGGGACTAAGCCACCAAACAAAGAGGGGCACCCATGACTCTAGCGGCATATAGAGCAGAGGATGGTATTGTCAGACATCAGTGGGAGGAGAGGTCCTTGGTCCTGTGAAAGCTCCATGCCCCAGTGTAGGCAAATGCCAGGGTAGGGAGGTGGAGTATGTGGGTGAGTGAACAGGCTCATAGAAACAAAGCAAGTGTCAAATGGAATAGGGATTTCCTGGGATTAAACCAGGAAATGGCTGATATTTGAAATGTAAATAAATACACACACACACACACACACACACACACACACACACACACACACACACAGATGGCTTTAACTGTGTCTTCAGGTGGGTTTACATCTAATCACAGGATGATCTAAATTTTTCCCATTCCTGCTAGTTTTTTGATAAATTAGAGTAAATGTGTCTGCATCTCAATCTCCAAATAAAATCATAGTTGCTCTTATCACAACCAAGCTCCTCAACCTTTTTCATCACAATACAAATCTAAGACAAATCTTAAATATAAAATTCTTCCTGGCTGGACAAATATTTTACTGCTACAGCAAGAAGCTCTGGTTTCAATCTTCAGGAATGAAAAATAAAAACCCCCAAAATTTAGATATAAAAAATAAAGAAGGCATGATTCCTCGGGCCCCATTACATTTCTGAGGCTGAGGACTTCAGGTACAAGGCCAGTCCAGGCTGCAATTGAGGTTTCAGACAATCCTGAGATATAGAGCTAGAGGTTACTTTCCTAAACCAAAACAACAAATAAATAAAGACAGCCTGGTCTGAATTATGTCTGAATTCCCAGCACTTCTGAGGCTGAGAGAAGCCTCTAGTATTTGAGGCAGTTTGGAACCTATATATAGAAATTTCGGCAATGTGGCATTTTCACAACACGTTAAAATGTAGACTGGTCTTCAGTTTCTTTTTAATAAATTCCTGGTGGGAAGCAGTTGCACAGAAGAGGGTTTTGTCTGTTTCATCCACTAAGTGAAGTCCAGTTTACTCACACCTCACATCCCCTGTCCCCAAGAATACTTTCAGGGTCTCCATTTCCTTGGCCTTCCTGATTTCTGCTAGGAGCTAGTCTGTTCAAACTCTTGCACTTACAGTGAAGTTCTCAGTTTTTCTCAGCAGAGGCCTAAGTGGGAAAGGTCGATTGTGAACCTGGAAGTAGCAACTTCCTGAGTCCAGTGAGGGTCACCTAATCTCATTACTCCTGAAGAAACACCTCCAAAACTCCACCTTCATCCCCACCCAGACCCCTAGCTGAACCAGGATTAACCAACAGACAATTGACTACCTCCACTGAGACTTCATCCTACCATGATTCCTCAAGAATTTTGCTTCCTCAAGAACTCTTTGTAGCCACCATACTGGGTAACAGGGTTTGAACAGCAGGAAAATAATCTCAGCCAAGCCCATTGCTGATTGGCTGTGTTTGCACATGAGTACTAAGGGTAAGAGAGGCTCTTTCAGTCATCTGTGATTAAAGCTTCAAAAAGCGGGTAGTATTTTAACTTCCACTACTACCCAGAGGCTTTCCATTTTCTAAGTTTGCAATTCTAACTTGAAAGTTAAAATAAAATGAACTCCAAAGACGACTCTCCTACTTTGTTTCAGATGAAGGGACTGTTCTGTGTAACTCTAAATTGTTTTTTTTTGTTTGTTTGTTTGTTTTGTTTTTTTGTTTCTTTTTTTTTTGTTTTTTTTTTTTAAACTAAAGTGTTTTTGCATGTTTGTATTTATATAACATGTATGACTAGTTCCCCTAGAAACTAGAATAGGATGCCAAAATCCCTGGATCTAGAATTAAAAATGATTTTGAGAATTATGTGGGTTCCAGGAACTAAACCTTGGTTCTGTACAAAAGCAACAAGTGTTCTTAATTTCTAAGCCATCTTTCCATTCCTATCCTGTGTGTGTTTTAAGGTGTGCTGGACCATTTCTCACGATAGATGTTTAATTTTACTATATAATGGAGAGTATAAAAAATGACTTTGTTAATGTTGTCTATTTCCAGAAACAGAAAAACAAACAAACAAACAAACAAAACAGCAACAAAAAAAACATAATTTTAATGGATTGTGTAAATCATAAATAGTTTCAGGATAAAAATGGAGTGTATACATTTCAGTATATGGGTGCATAAGGAGGCCAGATATAGACATCTGTTTTATTCTCAATTATATTCCAAATTTCTTTTTCATTTTCAGTTTTTTTTTTCAAGTCAGTGTTTATCTGTATAGCTCTGGTTAACCAGGAACTCACCCTGTATACCAGGGTGGCATCAAAATCAAAAATCTCCCTGCCTCTGCCTCCCAACGTCTGGGATTAAGGCATGTGCCACCACTGACTGACCCAACTTAAAACTTGAGATAGGTTCTCTCTGAATATGCAGCTAACCAATGCCACTACCTCGGCTAGCCAGCAAGCTGTCTCCACCTACTCAGCACTGGTTGGCAGCCTGCATTTTAGAAGTGGATTCTAGGCCCCCACTTTTATTTTCAAGAAAAACATTTTACTAAAACAGCCATCTCTCTAGCCACTCTTCAAGGTTTGTTCTGTTGCTATAGACACTGCAATTTTTTGTTTGTTTGTTTTTTGTTTGTTTGGTTTCTTTTTCTATTTCTCTAATCATGGCTAAGTTTAGGCTCCTAAAATGCTTAGTGGTGGTTTTGCTTGTTTCCTTACAACAGCAAATTGGTTTTCTTGCTCACTTTACAATTTGCAGCTAATTTGGCACACTGGACGAACTGACATTTCATTTACTAGTCTTATTGCTGTGTTTTGTTTCTTTGGTGCTTTTTTTTTTTTTTTTTTTTTTTTTAATTTGCTGGGTTTGTTTTTTTTTTGCTGGTTTTCTGTTTTTGTTTTTGTTTTCACCACTGAAGATGAAATTTATAACTTTTAATGGTGCTTTACCACTGAGCTACATCTTTAGTTAATCTTTAGTTTTGAATGTTGGATGAGAAGTTATCTGTGTGTATTTTTTAACGAAAACTATAATTTCTGTGAAGCCTACAATTATCCCCCTATGCTATAGGTTCTATAGAGATCTGTTTCCCTCGTTTGGCCTCTTCAAGAAACAGGGAAATATTTCTAAAACACATACCTCCAGATTTATCCAACATACTGCCTACTTCATGTCTGTGAAGACAGAACAATAAAAAATTAAAGCAAAAATATAGTAGACTGGTAGGCCATTTTTTTTTACCACACACAAAACTTTACACAGAACCTTCTTTAATTTTTTATAATAAATATATAATGTTTGGTTTGGAACAAATGTCATATGCATATAAAATATATGGTGGACTACCAAATTGAACTTGAATTATTTACTTTTAACAATTCATACGTTTACACCCCACAAGGAGTTTATTCATAACTCTCCCACAATTGCCAAGACCCTTTTTTCCCCCAGATAGTCCCCTACTTATTTTTATGATGTTTCTCCTTTTCTTTGAGTGTGTCAAAGATCACATGCAGGTGGTCCTATTGTATGAGTTCCTATGTGTTTGTGATCACAAAGTCTAAAGGATCCCAAGCTGGGCTTGAACTTAACATATATCAGCATCTGACATTGAAATGCTGATCTTCCTGAATCTAGTTTTCCAGTGAAGGTAACACAAACACTACTTTTGAAGTACTTTATTGAACTGGCAAAAAAAAAAGAAAGAAAAAAAAAGAGAAAAAAAGAAAAAGAATTGAAAATATTACCCCATGTCTTCATCTCCTTTTACTTGAGGCGATATATTTTCATCTTTACCAATTGCTGGGTTATTTACTGTATTGACAATAGAAAATGTAAACATTTGAAAGTATGCAATATTAGTAATAGTTAATAAAGTACTATCAATTTGAATTTCTTTGGAAAAACTGCCCATTTTGAGTTTTTGAAACAGATTTTAAAAATTAATTAAAATTAAGTACATCCAGGAAATCTAGGACACAAGGAGAAGAAAAAACATAAGGATAACAGGTATAGATGAGAAGTAAGATTTCCAAATTATAGGGCCAGTGAATATCTTCAACAAAACTATAAAAGAAACCTTTCCTAACCTAATGAAAGAGATGTCCATGAACATACAAGAAGCATGCAGAACTCCAAATAGTTTGGACCAGAAAAACAACAACAAAAACAAAAATCCCTGCCATCATATATTAATCAAAGCACCAAATGAACAAAACAAAGAAAGAATATTACAAGCAGTAAGGTAAAATGGTCAAGTAACATATACAGGAATTCCTATCAGAATTACACCTAACTTCTCCCCAGAGACTATGAAAGCCATAAGATCCACGGTAGATATCATACAGACACTAAGAGAGCAGAAATAAGAGCCAAAGCTATAATATGCAGTAAAACTATTTTACCATAGATTGAGAAAACAAGGTATTCCGTGAAAAAACAATATTTACACAATATCTTTGAACAAACCAAACCCTTCAAGGGATAATAAAGGGAAAACTCCAATATAAGGAGGGAAATCACATGCTAGCAAAAGCAAGATATTAATCTTGAAGTAAACCTAAAAGAAGATAGCTACATGAACAAAATTCCAACAAAAATAACAGGAAGAAACAAAGACTTTGTCTTAGTATCTCTTAATATCACCATATTCTATTCACCAATTAGAAAGAAATAGACAAACAGACTGGATGTGTAAGCAAGACCCAGCATACCAGAAACAAACCTCAGGGACAAAGACAGATATTTCCTCACAGTAAAAGGCTGGAAAACAATTTTCTAAGCAAATGTTCCAAAGAAACAAATTTGGAGTAGCCATTCTAATATCAAATAAATTTGACTTTCAACCCAATGTTATCAAAAAAGACAAGGAGTGGCACTTCATATTCATCAAAGTTAAAATTTACCAAGATGAATTTTCAATTCTAAACATTTATAGTCCAAATGCAATGGCATCCATATTCATATAAGAAACTTTAGTACAGCTCAAAATGCACATTGCACCACACACAATAATAGCAGAAGACTTCAACAACCCTCCTCATCAATGGAAAGATCCTGGAAAGAAAAATTAAAAAAAGACACAGTTAAACTAACAGAAGTTATGAAACAAATACATTAGTTGATATCTATAGAACATTTTATTTTAGAACAAAAATTGTCCATTCTGCTCAGCACCTCATGACGCCTTCTCCAAAATTAACAATATAATCAGTCACAAAACATGCCTCAACAGATATAAAAATATCCAAATAATCTCATACATCCTATCTAATCACCAAGGACTAAGGCTGATCTGAAATAATAATATAAATAATTGAAAACCCATGTACACGTAGAAGGTGAACAAAAATCCAGTCAGTGATAAATCAGGTAGGGAAGAAATAAAAAAAATAAATAAATAAATGTAAGACTTTTTAGAGTTTAAAAAAAAATGAAGTTACTACATACCGAAAGTTGTGGAACACAACTAAAGCAGTGTTAAAGGGAATCTCATAGCTCTGAATGCCTCTAAATAGAAACTGGAGAGAAGATACAGTAGTAGGTTGACAGCACACCTAAAACCCCTTGAATAACAGGAAGGAAATTCACCCAAGAGGAGTTGAAGGCAGGAACTAATCACACTCAGGGCTGAAATCAAACAAGTGGAAACAAAGGAACTATAACATAAAATCAAACAAACTAGGAGCTGGACCTTTGAGAAAGTCAACAAGATAGATAAAACATAAGCCAGACTAATTACAGGGCACAGGGAAAATATCAACATTAACAAAACCAGTAATGAAAAGGGAGACATAACAACAGATACTTAGTAAATCCAAAAAAATCATCAGATCCTACTATATAAGCCTGTAACTTAGAAAAGTGGAAAATCTGGATGAATTGGACAATTATCTAGACAGATGTCAGGTACTAAATTTCAATCAGGTTGAGATAAACCCTGTAAACTCTCCCATAATCCCCAAAGAAATAGAAGCAGTCATTAAGAGCTCCCCCCTCAAAAAAAAAAAAAAGCCCCGTATCTGATGGGTTTAGTACAGATTTCTATCAGGCTTTCAATGAAACACCAATACCAACAATCTTCAATCTATTATGCAAAAACAAAAGAAAATGAACACTACTTAATTTGTTCTATGAAGCCACATTTACTCTTATACCCAAACCATACAAAAACCCAATGAAGACAGGATACTTCAGACCAATTTAACTTATAAATATTGATGCAAAAATACTCAATAACATCCTGTTAAACACAATCCAAGAACACATCAAAATGATCATTCTTCATGATCAAGCGGCTTCATCCCAGGGATACAGGAATGGTTCAATATATGGGAATCCATCAATGTAATCCAATATGTAAAGAATCTCAAGGAAAAAAAACACAGTATTATCTCATTAGACGCTGAGGAATCATTTAAAAAAAATCAACACACCTTCATGATGAAGTCTTGGATAGATTCAGAAAGCAAGGCCCATAACTAAACATAGTAGCAAACCAGGATCCAACATCAAAATAAATGGAGAGAAACTCGATGCAATCCCACTAATATATGACAAGGCTTCCCACTCTCTCCCTACCTATTCACTATAGTACTAGAAGTTCTAGCCAGATTAAATAGACAACAAAAAGAGGTCAAAAAGTTAAAAATTGGAAAAGAACAAATGAAAATATCACTATTAATAGGTAATAAGATAGTATATTTAGTGACCCCCAAAAAATCCTCTAAAGAACCCTTAAGCCTGAGAAACAACTTTAGCAAAGTGATTGGATATACAATTAACTCATATAGATCAGTAGCCTTCCTCTACTCAAAGGATAAACAGGCTGAAAAGGAAGTTATGGAAGCAACACTCTTCACAATAGTCTCATATTTTAATAACTTGGTGTGACACGAAAAAAGCAAGTCAAAGTTCTGTAGGACAAGAACTTCATGTCTCTGAAGATAGAATTGAAATTCTCAGAAGATGGAAAGATCTCCCATGGCCATAGATTGGTGTCCCAAATAATTTAGTAAAAATGTCTATCTTGCCATAAGTAAGCTCTGATTCCATGCCCTCTCCATCAATATTCAAACTTAATTCTTTATAAAGATAGAAAGAGCAATATGCAAAATCATTTAGAATAACGAAAATCCAGGATATTGTAAAACTATTCACAACATTAAAAGAACTTCAGGGGGAATCATCCCTGACCTCAAGCTGTATTATAGAGAAATAGTGATAAAAATGTATAGTGACCATAAAGAAAAAATGACTTCAGGAAGTTCACACGCAAACGGATAGGTCTAAAGTATATCATCCTGTATGAGGTAACACAATCCCAAAGGAAAAAATATGGTATGCACTCACTGATAAGTGGATATTATCCTAAAAGTTCAGAATACCCAAAATGTAATTCACAGACCACATAAACCTTAAGAAGGAAGAAAAAAGTGTGCATGTTTCCGTCCTTCTCAGAATGGGGAACAAAATACTACTGGGAGGAAATATGGAGACAAAGTGCAGGCCAGAGACTGAAGGAACGACCATTCAGAATCTGCCCCACCTGTGGATCCATCCCGTATATAAACACCAGACCCTGTCACTATTGTGGATACCAACAAATGATTGCTGAAAGGAGCCTAATAAGGCTGTGCCCTTAGGGGCTCTGCCAGAGGTTGGCAAAAACAGAGGCTCATGCTCACAGCCAACAATCAGACTGATTATGGGGTCCACAGTGGAGGAGTTAGAGGAAGGACTGAAGGAGCTGAAGGGGTTTGTAATCTTACAGGAAGAACAATAATATGAACCAAGCAGACCGCCCCCCTCCCCCCAGAGCACTCAGGGACGAAGCCAGCAAACAAAGAGGGGGACCATGGCTCCAGCTAAATACATAGCAGAGGATGTCCTTGTCAAACATCAGTGAGAGGAGAGGTCCTTGGTCATGTGAAGTTTGGTGTCCCAGTGTAGGCAAATACCAGAGCAGGGACATGGGTGTTGGTGGGTGGGGGAACATGCTCATAGAAGCAGAGGGAGGGTGGAATGGTAAAGGGAATTTCTGGGGTGAAACCAGGAAATGACTAATATTTGAAATGTAAATAAACACACACACACACACACACACACACACACACACACACACACCTAATATGATGGCTTTAACTGTGACTTCAAGTGGGTTTATATGCAATCACAGGATGATCTAAATTTTGGTCCCATTGTTGCTAGGGTTTTGATAAATTAGAGTTAATGTGTTTGCATCTCAATCTCCAAATGAAATCATGGTTGCTTTTATCATAACCAAGCTCCTCAATTTTTTTCATCATAATACAAATCTAAAGCAGATCTAAAATATAAAGTTTTTCTGGCTGGACAAATATTTTACTGCTACAGCAAGAAGCTCTGGTTTCAATCTTCAACAAGGAAAAAAGGAATAAAAAACAAACAAACAAACAAACAAACAAACAAAAATTTAAATATAAAAAATAAAGAACACATATTTCCTCAGGCCCAGGTACATTTGTAAGGCTGGGGACTTCAGTTTCAAGGCCAGTCAAAGCTGCAGGTGAGGTTTCAGACAATCCTGAGATATAGAGTTAGAGCTTACTGTCCTAAACCAAAACAACAAATAAATAACAACAACCTGGCCTGAATTATGTCTGAAGTCCCAGCACTTCTGAGGCTGAGAGGAGCCTCTGTATTTTGAGGCAATTGGAGCCTATACATAGAAATTTCGGGAATCTGCCATTTTAACAACAGGTAGAGGTAAATGAAGACTGGTTTTCAGTTCGTTTTTAATGAATTCCTGGCAGGCAGCAGCAGCTAAAAGAAGGTTTTAGTCTGTTGGCTCCACTAACTGACTTCCAATTTACTCACTCCTCACCTCCCCAAGCCCCAAGAAGACTTCCAGGGTCTCCAATTCCCTGGCCTTCCTGCTTTCTGTTAGAAGATAATTCTGTTCAAACCCCTGCCCTTAGCGAAGTTCTCTGTTTTTCTCAGCAGAGAACTAAGTGGGAAAAGTTGATTGTGAGCCTGGAAGCAGTACCTTCCTGAGTCCAGTGAGGGTCACCTCCTCTCCTTACTCCTAAAGTAACACCTCCACCCCTCCACCTTCTTCCCCACACAGGCCCCCAGCTCAAACAGTATTAATCATCTTTCAACAGACAATTGACTACCTCTACTGAGACTTCTCCCTACCATGCTTCCACAAGAACTCGGCTTGATGACTACCACAAAGCATACTGGGTAACAGGGTTTGGATAGCGGGAAAACAATCTCAGCCAAGGCCCTTGCTGATTGGCAGTGTTTGCACATGTGTACTAAGGGTGAGAAAGGCTCAATCAGTCGTCTGTCATTGAAGAGCAAAAAGGAGGTAGTATTTTAGCTGCCACTACTACCCAGAGGCTTTCCATTTTCCAAGTTTACAATACTAACTTGAAAGCTAAAATAAAACGGACCCCAAACAAGACTCTCCTACTTTGTTTCAGATGAAGGTGCTGTTGTTTGTAATTTTCAATTGTTTTATTTATTTAAGTAATTTGTTTTTGCATGTTTGTGTTTATAAACATGCATGTGTGGTGCACATAGAAACTAGAAGAGAATTCCAAAACCCATGGATATAGAATTAAAAATGGTTTTGAGCCATTGTGTGGGTCCTAGGAACTAAAACTTGGTTCTGTCCAAGAACAACAAGTGCTCTTAATTTCTAAGCCATCTTTCCATCCCTGTCCTTTGTGTCTTTTAAGGTGTGCTGATCATTTTTCTTGAAAGATGTTTCTTTGTACTATACAGTGGAGATTACAAAATTATAACACTTTCTTAATATTGACAATTTGCTCATAGAGAAAAAACAAAAAGACAAAAACCATCATTTTAATGGATTGTGTAAATCAGATAAAGAGTATTGTAAAAAACTGATGTATATACATTCCAGTATAAGTATGCATAAGAGGGCGACAAATAGACATTTGCTGCATTCTCAATCACATTCCAACTTCCTTTTTTTTTTTTTCAAGGCAGGGTTGTAGTCCTGGACCTCACCCTGGTTACCAACTGCTGGGATTATGGCATGAACCACCTCTGACTGCCCAAATTTAAAACATGAGACAGGTTCTCTCTGAATCTGCAGCTCACCAATGCCACTAGCCTGGCTAGCCAGCAAGCTGTCTCCAACTACTTTTCACTGGGTTGCAGCCTGCATTTTTAAAGCCGATTTAAGACCCCCTCCTTAATTTATATACTTTCAAATAAAGCACATTACCAAAACAGCCATCTCTCTAGCCCCTCTGAGAGGTTTGTTCTCTTGTGGTAGCCACTGTATATTTTTTTTTATTCTCTAATCATGCCTAAGTTTAGGCTCCTAAAATGCTTATTGCTGGTTTTGCTTGTTTCCTTACAAGAGCAAACTGGGTTTCTTGCTCATTTTACAATTTGCAGTTAATTTGGCAAACTGGACAACCTAACATTTCATTTGCAAGACTTATAACTGTGTTTTGCTTGTTTGGTAGGATTTTTGTTAATTTGGTGCATTTGTTGGTTTCTTTGGGGTTTTTATTGTTATTGTTTTGTTTTGTTTCTTTGTTTGTTTTTGTTTGTTTATTTTTGCCACTGAAGATGAAACTCATCACTTTTAAATGGTGATTTACCACTGAGCTACATCTTCAGCTAATCTTGCATTCTGAATGTTTGCTGAGAAGTTATCTCATATGTGTTTTAAAGGAAACTACAATTACTGTGAACCCAAAATTATCCCCTTTTGCTATACAGTCTAGAAATCTGATGCCCTCTTCTGACCTCTTTAAAAAACAGGCAAATACCTCCAAAAACACATACCTTCAGATTTATCCAACATACTGTCTACTTCATCTCTGTGAAGAAAGGAAAATAAAAAAATTAATGCAAGAAATATAGTGGACTGGTAGGCATTTTTCTTACCCACACAAAACTTTAAAAAGAACTTTCTTTTAATTATTTATAATAAATATATAATGTTTGGTTAAGAACAAATGTCATATATATATATATATACATATATATACATATGTATATGTATGTGTAGATATATATATTATATATGTATGTATGTATGTATATATATATATATATATATATATATATATATGTATATATTACATGGTGGAGTATCAAAGTGATCTTGTATCCTTTACTTTTACCAATTCATACATTTACACCCACAGTAGTTTATTCATTACTCTCCCACTCTTGCTGAGACCCTTGTTCTTGCCAGATGGTCCCCCTCTTATTTTCATGATTTTTCTCCTTTTCTTTGTGTGTATATCTTGGAAGATCTCAGGCAGGTGGTCATATTATACTAGTTGCTATGTGTTTGTTATCACAAGGTCTGAAGGACCTCAAGCTAGGCTTGAACTCAACATATAGCAGTGTCTGATTTGTATTGCTATCTTCCTGAATCTACTTCTCCAGTGAAGGTAATACAAACACTACTTATGAAGTAATCTATTGAGCTGGCAAAAAATATTGAAAATGTTACCCCATATCTTCATCTGCTTCTGCTTGAGGCGATATATTCTCATTTTTATCAAATGCTGGGCTCTTTACTGTATTAACAATAGAAAACAGAAACATTTGAAAGGATTCTATATAAGTAATAGTTAATAAAGTACTATCGATTTGAATTTATCTGGAAAAACTCTCCATGTAAATTTTTGGAAGAGATTTTAGAAAGGAAATATTTACACCGAGAAAATCCAGGACACAAGGAGATGACAAAACTTAAGGATAATAGGTATCAATGACAAGTAAGTTTTTCAAATTTAGGGACAGTGAATATATTCAACAAAATTATAGAAGAAAACTTCCCTAACCTAAAGAAAGAGTTGCCTATGAATATACAAGTAGCCTACAAAACTCCAAATAGTTTGGACCACAAGAGAAATTTCTTCCATCATATAGAAATCAAAACTCCAAATGCATAATAAAAAAAAAAGAAAAGAAAAAGAAGAATATTAAAAGCACTAAGGGAAAATGGTCAAGTGACTTATAAAGGAAATCCTATCAAAACTATACCTAACTTATCCCCAGAGATTATGAAAGCCATAATATCCAGGGCAGATGTCATACAGACCCTAAGGGAAAAGAAATGCCAGACAAGGCTACTAGATGCATCAAAAAATTTTACAATAGATTGAGAAAACAAGGTATTCTGTGAAAAAAAAAAAACGATATCTACACAATATGCTCGAACAAATCCAGCCCATCAAGTGGGTAATAATGGGAAAACTCCAATATAAGGAGGGAAATTACACTCTAGAAAAACCAAGAAATTGATCTTGAAGCAAACCTAAAAGAAGAAAGCTACATGAATCACATTCCAACTCTAACAACAAAAATAACAGGAAGCAACAACTACTTTTCCTTAATATCTCATAATATCAGCGGACACAATTCACCAATAAAAAAAAACATAGAATAACAGACAGGATGTTTAAGCAAGACCAAGCATACTAGAAACAAATCTCAGGGACAAATACAGATATTACCTTAGAGTAAAAGGCTGGAAAACAATTATCCAAGGAAATGTTACAAAGAAACAAGTTGGAGTAGCCATTCTAATATCAAATAAATTCGACTTTCAACCCAAAGTTATCAAAAAAAAAAAAAAGAGGAGGGACACTTCATATTCATCAATGTTAAAATTTGCCAAAATGAATTCCCAATTCTGAACATTTATACGCCAAATGCAATGTCATCCACACTCATAAAAGAAACTTTAGTAAAGCTCAAAAACACACATGAATAGAGCATTAAAAGAAACCTTGACTAAATTGGTTTTAGAGACCTGCAGAAAAGATTATGCAGCTCTTTTTCCCTTCACCTTGTTCTGAGTATGGAACACCACAGGGAAATTTAAACTTACACCATTCGAACTCCTCAACTGGGGACCCCCCCCCTTTAACAGAAGCAGGTGGAATGTTTGACCCTCATGTTTCTTTTTCAGAACTCCCACTAGCTCACTTGAAGGACCTACAACTGGTCAGAAAAGATGCCTTGGAAATGTTGAAACACAATAAAAAACTTAAACAAAAACAAAAAAACAAAAAACATACGAACCAGAAACCATCTTGGTGCCACATAAATTTCAAACAGGAGTACCTGTCCTGGTCTGGTGCCACCATTCTGGCAAACTTGAACTCAGATCAAAAGGACTTTCCCTGATGATTCTCACAAGCCCTGCTGCCACACCTCCAGTATGTGCCCAGTTCTGGCATCCAGCCTGCCATGGCCCACTGGCCTGGCACTGCTCACACACAGTGGGCACTGCACAGGAACCTCCCTCCCTCCCTCCTCCCAATGGCAAGAGGCTCTTTTGTCTCATTCAATGGGCTTCTGAGGTTCTCAATCTTACATATCCTAAAGCTGTGACCTCATGTTGGCTTTGTTTGGCAGCTGGGTCAGAGGTTTAATTTTCTAACTTATAAGATCAGAACTATGTACTAGAAGGAGTGGGAAATGTGAGACCACAACATAGAGCGTTTCTCCCTGGAAGGTAAAGCACCTGGACATTCTCCAAGATTGTTTTCCCTGATTTATAAAAATACAGCCAGAAAGAGACTCTATGTTCTCTACAGCCACCAAAAATCCTTTTGGTTTCTGAGCCTTACAGCTAGAGATTCAAAATTGGAGTTTTGACAAGGACATCTGGGCAGAGAAGAACACTCCTCCCATCTCTTCCCAACTCCTCCAAACTCTCCTCCCAACTCATCCCAATTCCTCAGCTAGCTATTAAAAACCTTCTTCTGTCACATCTCAGAGTCATACGCCCCTGCCCTGCACAGTGGAAGGAGTTTGTCCTTAGCTAGCTGATAATAAAAACTCTTGCAGTTTGCATCAGGTATCGATTTCTCTCAAGTCATTGGGGTGCTGGCCAGCTCATCCCGGGACTTTACTGGACTTGAGAGGAGGTCCATCTTCGGGGTCTTACACATGGAGACCTAAGACCAAAATTCTTCAAACTAATATGCAAAATCAAAAGAGAAGGAACACTATTGAATTTGTTCTATGAAGCCAGATTACAATTATATTCAAACCATACAAAAACACAATGAAGAAAGGAAACTTCAGACCATTTTCCCTTATGAATTTCGAAGCAAAAATACTCAATAAAATCACTGCAAACCAAATAAAAGAATACATCAAAACGATCATCCATCATGGTCAAGTAGACTTCATCCCTGTAATGCAGGGATGGTTTAATATATGGAAATTTGTCAACTTAATCCACTATAGAAACAAACTCAAAGACGAAAACAACATGATCACCTCATTAGATGCTGAGAAAGCATTTGACAAAACACAACACCCATTCATAATAAAAGTCCAGGAAAGGTCAGGAATTCAAGGCCCATATCTAAACATAAAAAAAAAAAATACAATAGACAGCAAACGAGTAGGAAACATTAAACTAAATGAAACAATCTCATTAAAATCAGGGACTAGACAAGGCTGCCCACTTTCTTCATACCTATTGAATATAGTAGTTGAAGTCCTAACCAGAGCAATTAGACAACAAAAGGAAAACAAATGAATACAAATTGGAAAGGAAGAAGTCAAAATATCACTATTTCCAGAATATATGATAGCATGTATCAGTGACCCAAAAATGCACCAGAGAAATCGTAACCATATATATGACTTCAGTGCAGTAGGTGAATATAAAATTAACTCAAACATATCAGTGGCCTTTCTCTACTCAAAGGAAAAAGAGGATGAGAAAGAAATTTGGGAAAACTCACCCTTCACAATACTCACAAATAATATAAAATAGCTTGGTGTGACTCTAAATTAGAAAGTGAAAGATATATATGATAAAAACTTCATGTCTCTGAAGAAAGAAATGAAACAAGATCTCAGAACATGGAAAGAACTCCCATGCTCATGGATTGGAAGGATTAATATAGTAAAAATGGCTGTTCTGCCAAAAGTAGTTTATAGATTCAATATAATCCCCATCAAAATTCCAACTCAATTCTTTACTGAGTTAGAAAGGGCAATTTACAAATTCTCCTGGAATTTGAAAAAAACAAACAAGCAACAACAACAACAACAACAAAAAACCAACAACAACAACAACAACAAAAAACAAAAACCTGGTATAGGAAAAACTATTCCCAACAATAAAAGAACCTCTTGTGGAATCACCATGCCTGACCTCAAAGTGCACTACAAAGCAATTGTGATAAACACTACATGGTACAGGTATAGTGGTAGACAGGTAGATAAATGAAATAGAACTGAAGTCAGAGAAATAAACCTTTAGTCACTTGATCTTTGACAAAGGAGCTAAAACCATCTAGTGGAAAGGAGACAGCATTTTCAACAAATGGTGTTGGTTCAATTGGCAGTTAGCATGTAGGAGAATGTAAATTGATCTATTCTCATCCCCTGTGCAATGCTCAAGTCTAAGTCGATCAAGGGACTGCACATAAAACCAGAGACACTGAAACTTATAGAGGAGAAAGTGGGGAATAGCCTGGAATACATGGGCAAAGGGGGGATATTCTTGAAAAAAAATACTACCAATGTCTTGTGCTATAAGATTAAAAATGGACAAATGGGACCTCATAAAACTGATAAGGTTATACCCAGAAGTTCAAACTTGTAATAAGGAAACATGCTTCACTTTGTCCATAGCAGCCTTTTGTATAATAACAAGAAGCTGAAATGAACCCAGATGACTCTCTTTAGAGGAATGTATATAGAAAATATGGCACATTTACTTAATGAATTACTACACAGCTATTAAAAACAATGAATTCATGAAATTTTTATACAAATGGATGGATCTGGATGATATCTTCCTAAGAGAGTTAACCCAATCACAAAAAACACACATGATATTCACACATTGATGAGTGGATATTATCCCTGAAGCTCAGAATAACCAAGGTAAAATGTGCAAAACCCATGAAACTGAAGAAGGAAGACCAAAGTGTGGATATGCCGTTCCTTCTTAGAATGGGGAACCAAATAATCATGGAGGGAGTTACAGAGACAAAGATTGGAGCTGAGAATAAAAGAATACAGAGACTGCCTCACTTGGGGATCCATCCCATATACAACCACCAAATCTACTGAAGATGCCAACAAGGGATTGGGTGCAGGAGAATGATATAGTTGTCTCCTGAGAGGATCTGCTAATGCCTGACAAATAAAAAAGTGGATGTTCACAGACATCCTTTGGACTTAGCACAGGGTCCCCAATTATGGAGCTGGAGAAAATACCTAAGGAGCTTAAGGAGTTTGCAGGCCCCTAGAAGAAAAAACAACATGAACTAACAAGTACCCCACAATTCCATGGGATTAAACCACCAATCAATGAAAACAAATAATGGGATATATGATTCCAGCTTCTTATGTAGCAGAGGATGGACTAGTCAGGCATCAATGGGAGGAGAGACACTTGTTCCTGTAAAGATCCTATGCCCCAGTATGGGGGAATACCTGGGTTAGGAATTGGTAGATGATGTGTTGGGGAGATGGGGGAGAGGGGAGAGGACAGGAGATTTTTTGGAGTGGAAACTAGAAACGGGGATAATATTTGAAATGTAAATAAGGAAAAGTTATAATAGAAAAAGAAAGGAAATAATTTATTTGCAAGTTTTATGAAATAAATTCATGTTTGGCAAACATATTATACGAACAATGTTCATGTCTTTTCTTGAGGTGAAATTAAGAAAGTTCTTCTCTCTCAACATATGCTGATATAGTTCCAAGAGTAGGTTTATGTGCTGCAAAACCTTGTATATAGGAATAGAGAGATATAGGTAAAATTAGAAATGAAGTATATGTAAACTCTTAACAAAGACTTCTTCCATTTCAGGTGACTAGGTAAAGTCTAATGAACTGCAGGACACAATTAATACTGGAAATGCGATACCTTCCGAAAGAGCCTCCTCTGAAACTTTTATGTCATCGTCCTCATCATCAAAGTCCAAAAGTAATAAGTAACCTTCCTTTGGTATCACCTTCAATTTCTTAAGAGCCATTCTTCTCATAAGAACTCAGTAGTCTTCTTAGTTTAAAAAAAAAAAACAATAAAAATAAAAAGGAAAAAAAAAGAACTTAGTTACCTGATTAAAAATTATCATTTAAATAATTAAAAATAACAAAAAATCAAATAATTATTTTAGCTCAATGAAAGATCATTTCTTTTTTTACTTAACATGTATATTTTTAATCAATTGCCTTTATCAGAGAGTTCTGTGTACATATTCAATATGGTGATGCATATATATATACACTTACCCGTACCATTTCCTCCGTGTATCCCATTTATCATGTCCCTCTCCCTCACAACTTGTTTTAAAAACTTCTTTAACTCACTTCTTTAAAAACCTCCTTTAGAACCTAAATTATTAGTCTGCCATTTCTCAGTTTAAAAAGAGACAAAAACTGGCCAACCTTCAACATATGAGTCCTCCCCTCCTCCCAAAAAACGATGAGCAACATCCTTTAACCTTTGAGGTATCTGAATTTTGGTCCTATCTCCCACAGAATATTTTTAAACAAAACATCAGCAATTCTGTTTACCAGTTTATCTCAGTCTAACGTAAACTCACAGTTCTATCCAGAAAGATAAAGAACATGGTAACTGTATATTCATATCAAAAAGATCCACCACTAAGTCTACAAAAAAACATGAACTACCACCACCACCCACACAGAAAGACCTTATATTGGAGAAATTAGGGATTTGGGGAAGCCGAGGATTTCAAACATCTGAAGATTGTAAGTTCAAGGCCAGGCCAAGCCGGGCCAGCTGAAACTACAAAGATAGATCCCATCCTACAGAAACTAAACTGAGAGAAAAAGCTGAACTTGGTGGTGCAAGTCTTTAATCCCAATACATGGGAGACTGAGACAGAAAGATCTGTGGTCAGAATCCATCCCCAATGACTTATGAATCTCTTACAATTATCTCCTCTTCTTCTTTTCATTCATCTTCCTATGCCATTCTACTGTCTGCAATGTTCATACAGTCTATACTAAAGGAACACACCATAGAGAAGACAATGAGGAGGGAGGAATCCTCAGTGTGTTTCTAAGGGATCCTGAATATCACACAGGACAATCGCCAAGGCATCTCACCAATGGCTCCCTGTTCCCTGACCCACAGTCCTGCAGCTGGTTCTCTGATCCTATCCCCAGGCCCCAAGCTTTTCTCTTCCAAGGGTTCCCAATTCTCTATGGCCCTGACCTGTTCGATCCTCTTCCATGAATATGGTCCTCCACCTTCCATTCACCCTCAGATTCCACAGAAAATGGCGATCAGGAGGCTTTTCCTCACATAGTGGGCTCCTGGGCCTGAGATTCCCCACCCTGTCACACCTCGATTAACTGTCCAACAACCCTGATCAGGGCAGACTATCACTTACAGCTCATCTAAGAGGAGAACACCTTCCAAACCGCACCCTTCTGTGCTTAGCTCCTCAATGGCAAAAAAAAAAAAAAAAAAAAAAAAACCGTTGTCAGGGGCCACACCCAGACAGAAGACTCAGAGGATCCTTTGTGATGCCAGCTGGAGCAAATAGGTCTCACCAAAGGACTGTGCTGATTGGCTGAATACACCCTGCGCATGCGTTCACGGAATACCAAGTACTTTGAAGGGAGATTTTAGAAGGTGGGAGTAATCTACTGGCTTTAAGACAAATGATTTCCAGTTTGTTGGTTGACAAGTGCTTACAAACTTGAAAATCCAGAACAAATATGTAACATATGAAATACAGCAAATGGCTCTACTTAATTTCAGCTGTAGAGGCTCTTGTAAGCATTTTTGGTTTTTTATTTATTTATGTGCATAAACATTTAATAATGTGGACTTCTGCATGTACACACGCACACCAGAAGAGTCTATGCTGCCCTAAGAGTTCAGAAGGGAACATGCAGATTTCCTACAACCCCTGGTACTCTCCTTTCTCTACTTTCCTAGTCCTCAGCTTGATAGAAGAGTGTGCTAGGCAGTGCAGGCCCTCTCTCTCTCACTTATGTGCTTGGCCACTCAGGCCCACTCTCTCACTTAGGAGTTAGGCTGGGCAGGTCCTCTCTCTCTCTCTCTCTCTCTCTCTCTCTCTCTCTCTCTCTCTCTCTCTCTCTCTCTCTCTCTCTCTCTCTCTCTCTCTCTCTCTCTCTCTCTCTTAGGTGCTAGGCTTCACATGTCCTCTCTCTCTCTTATGTGCTAGACTGCCCAGGGCCCTTCTCTCTCTTATGTGCTAGGCTTCCCAGGACCTCCCTCTCACTTAGATGTTAGTCCTTGCAGGCCCTCTTTTTCACTTATGTGCTAGGCTGGGCAGGGCCTCTCTCTCACTTATATGCTGGGCTGCCCAGGTCCCCTCTCTCACTTATGTGCTAGGCTGAGCAGCCCCTCTCTCTCACTTATGCCTCTGTTGCCTACGGACGCTGCAAGAGAGCACTGTTTCTCTGAAACTGTGATTGTGCATATGTTATGAGCCACAATGTGGGTGCTTTGTGCCTGGTCCTCTGCATAGAATAGGTGCTTTTATTATTATTATTATTATTATTATTATTATTATTATTATTATTATTATTATTATTAAATTTCAAGACAGGGTTTTTCAGTGTAGCACTGTCTGTCCTGGAACTTACACCAGGCTGATTTTGAACTCAAAAATCCTTGTCCTCTGCCTCACAAGTGCTGTGATTGAAGGCATGAACCAACACTGCCTAACCAAAAGTTGCCCTTAACAGCTAGTTTTTCCATTTTTTCAACTAGTCTAGTGTGTATTTCATGTACCCAAGAGCATTCCGCCCATTAACTTGCAGTGTTTTCCTACTTGTGCATTAGATTTCCAAGGCTGGTTTGGTGGAAAGAAATGAAAGGAAGTAGTTAGACACTTTAATAATAATAATAATAATAATAATAATAATAATAATAATAATAATAATAATAGAAACATTTTAATGTGTTTAAGTCTATCATTTTTAAAATGTATGAGTCCTCTTTTTATGGGTTCACCTTCATGAAAGAAGGGGTCATCAGATCACTTAGTATATGGTAGTAAGCCACCATGTTGTTGCTGGGAATTGAACTCAGGAACTGTAAAATAATAGCCGGTTCTCATAACTGCTGAGCAATCCCACCAGTTCTAGAAATATATTTTGATTTAATTTTTATTGCATTATGATAAGAAAATATACATAATTTCAATTTATCTGAATTTGTTAACATCTAAAAACATATTTTGAGTAAACAGACTTACATCACATTCTTCTTTTTATTTTGTACCCCAACTCTTCCAGCTGATGCCCACTCAAAACCTATCAACCTTCCATTTTTTATCATGTTCCTTAATATTTATAAAATATTGTAACAATAAAAATGAATATTAAAAATGTTGTTTGATAGAAACAACAATCAATTTATATATTTGTCTGCAGCAATACTGAAAATTCTTTTTTCTCATAAATTTTAAATAACTGCAAATATATTAATTGTATGATATATTAAAATAATATATCACTATTAGTTTTTTTGGTGAACATAAATAGTCTTTTGGTTTGTTTGTTGTTTGTTTGTTTGTTTGTTTGTTGTGTTTTTAGGAGATCTTAAAATTCTTGACTTACAGATTATGCTAACAGGACCCTGAAGTTGTCTTGTGTGAGGATAGTCCAGTGACTGGCAAATACAGAAGTGGATGCTCACAATCATCTATTGGATGGAACACAGGACTCCCAATGGAGGAGCTAGAGAAAGTACCCAAGGAACTGAGATGGTTTGAAACCCTAAATAAGAACAACAATATTAACTAACCAGTACCTCCAGAGCTCATGTCTCTAGTTGAATGTGTAGCAGGAGATGGCCTGGTAGGCCATCTGTGGGGAGAGAGGCCTATGGTTTTGTGAAGGTTATATGCCTCAGCTCAGGGTACTGCTAGGGAATGTAGGTGGGAGTAGGTATGTTGGGGATCAAGGAGAGGTAAGGGGGGAGGCGGGAGGGGACTTTTGGAATGTAAACGAAGAAAGTATATAATAATTGTAAAATTAAAAAAAAATCTTGGCTTACTGTGATACAAAAAAAAAAAGAAAAGAAAAAAAGAAGAACAATTTATGGACACTGGATTTCATTGTAATAAGGCTGTACTTGAATGTCCCTCACATCACCAAAGTATTTTACCTCCATAGTACTAAGGGTAGAGTTGATATATCTGCTGTGGCAAGGAATGAACTGTAGGCATGATTTTTGGATACTAATTTCCTGCTATGTTCAAAGCTATTTGATTTGAGTGATTGTTGTCATTCTCAGGCCACATGTAACAGGGTACATTCACTTATGGAATGGGTGTTTATTAAGATGGTCTATCCATGAAGTCATTGATCAACTGTTTCAATGAAGAATTTTCTGCTTGGAGAGTGTCACAGAAGTTAGTTGATGATAGAATTCAGTTTTATTGGATGTGATGTTTTATCAAAAGCATTCACCTTAGAATAATAGTAACTTATAAAGTCCTCTTCAGAATTTATACAATAATAATAAATATCAAGCAAAGCCTTTAGTCTCACTCTTTGCTGTTCTCTTATAAGCCACCTCCCAAATTAATTGTCTACATTTATTTTGGTTTATAAAGAGTTTTGAAAAATTTAAGCTGTTCTGAAAACCATAGTATAGTGTAAAAATATCAAATAAACAATCCTACTAATACAGAGGCTGAGATAGGGGAACCATGTTTTCAAGACCATTATGTGGCACACAGCAATACAGTGTTATGTATAAACAAGAAGAAAGAATATATGGATTATACAATATTGGACTTATTAATCCTATTTACGAAATTAGGAACAACATAATGAAAAACGGACAATTTCTAATTCCTCATATTTTTGAATTTCATTCAATTAGGTTATGATGGTAATATTAATTTTCATATTAATAGATATTAAGGTAAAGTGATTGTTACTTTCTATTAGTTTTATTCTTAGAGGTGGAAGCATGTTTTTGTGGATTTGTTGTAAGATTACTTTCTTGTTTCTTCTATGGTGTAGTTTCACTCCTTGTGTTGTTGTATTCCACCTATTATTCTTTGTAGGGCTGGATTTAAGGAAAGATTATGTGTAAAATTGGCTTTGTCGTTGTATATATTGTTTTCTCCGTCTATGGTGATTGAGAGTTTTGTTAGGTATAGGAGCCTAGGCTAGCATTCATGTTCTCTAGAGGTGGAATAGATGCTGGGATTAATATCTTTTTTATGAAAATACATCCATGAGTTGAGAGAGGAGGACTTCCACTGGCCTTTGTACCCTAGTGCCATGTTCTAGGTGCTGCTAGTGAATGGGGAAATAAGTGACACCCCAGTGACAACAGAAACCACCTCTTTCAGAATCCAACCTAAGAATGTCAGGCAGAGTTTATTTTGGCTGACTCATGGTAAACAGATCTTATATAGAGAGGGTGGGACTCATGTATCGCTTCAGAAAATGCTTTTAAGTTTAGTCTTATATATTTTATAGAGAAGGAAAAGAGAGAAATAACTTCATGAAGGATAACACCCAAGAAAGCAAATGATCAAGGCAGCTTTATAGCAACACACAAATCTGCCCAACAGTAGTGTTTACTAGTGGTTTGTTGGTGTTAAAAAGCCATGGAGGCTACTGGACCATAGAGGGGCTGGAGAAAGTCAGATTGCTTTTTGTTATTGTTTTATTTTATTTTAACATTTCCCTTTTGAATTCAGGCAGTCTCATTTTAGATTTTTCCTGCTGCTAAGACCACTAGTGTTCTCTGGTACATTCAACCTTACTGATCTCCAGGCGACTAGACTTGTCAGGATCAGAGTGGAAACTGGATATTTTACAACCAATTATCTGGTCCACTTGCCTACCTCTGGTTATCCCAGTTTCTCCACCTAAATTCGTTACTGATAATTTCCTCAGTATGCAGCCTGCCATGATTCACAGACAGGTACAACAACTGCTTCTGACTCAGTATTAAATTCAAGTCCTTTCTCTTCTTCAGGAATGTTAATATTTGACGATATACAAATTTATTTATCTGAGGTAGAATGGGCTATGCTAACCCATGGAAGAAGACACTCTACAGTGTTGTAATGCTGGCCATCTACAAGCTAACCACCTGACTAGTTTAACTGGTTAACTATAACTCCTTTCCTTTGTGTATACATTGTGTAACCTGGACTGTAACAGTGAAAAATATACTCTGGGCGATATTGCCTTTTGGATTATAATTGATTTAGATTGCTTCTTCACTGTTGAATCAGGAACTGCTACAGAAAAATAAAATATTTTCTATGTTATTTTTTGTTTTGGGGTTGTTTGTTTTCTTTGTTTTTTTAACATACAATTTCTCTGCATAACCCTGGCTGTCCTCAAGATCAATCTGTACAGCAGGTTTACCACAAACTCACCTGCCTTTGTGTCCCAAGTTCTGGGTTTAAAACACACACCACCACCATCCAGCTCAGCGTGAAAGTTCTTAATTTTAGTGAGGATCAATTATTTCTCTTAGAATGAATATTTCTTCCATGAAATCTAGCACTCTTAACTCTCTTAATCATACATATACTCCAATTTTCCTAAATTTTTTTTGTTCTTACCTGCCCTTGTGAATTATTTTACATACAGTATGAAGTTGAGATTGAGTGTGAGGCTGACTCTTTTACCTATTATGTGTCACTGCTCTCGGGTGAAACAAAACATACAGCACAAATTATATATATGCATAATTTTATAAAACTATGGTGTATATATTATATATAATTTATTTTATATGTAATATATTTTATCATTTATAATATTTTGTTATATAATATACTGTAAATGTAGTTTAAATATACTTTAAAGTGAATTACAGGGTGTGATCCAACAATAGCTGTCTACCAACTGATATTCTAAGAACCTCATAGTTATTCAGTCAATGAGGTGGATTGTCTCAGGTAGTCTCCAGTGTATTATGGAATACTGAAAATGGCCTGTATTGACAGTGAAGAAATGGGCTTCCCAATGAGGGCAAACAGGCAAAGAAAACAAAGTTTCTTCTTCCATGTCTTTCATATAGGTTGCAGAACATTTATATAAGTGTGTGCCAGGTTTAAAGTGACTTTTCCCACTTGAAAGATTCAGATTCAAAATGGATCTTGCCATCTCAAATTACTAAGAAAAAAATCCATTAATGTCTTGCCCAGTCATTTGGATTTTAGTTAATTTTTGATGCAGTAAAGTTCAAACCCAAGAACACTCATCACATTGTCCAATTTGCTCCCCATCATTTATTGACATTTATAGCCTTCCTTCATTGAATTGCTTGTGTGTTTTGTTAAAAGTTACTTGGCAATTTGTATACATATGTCCAGACTGAGCTGATTGACTTTTTGTTGTTATTATTTAACTCTTAAACAATTATAGATAAGCCCTCATATCTATTATACAATATTTTTCTATTTTATTCATTCTTGTTATTCTTTGCATTGTGAAGAAAGAGATGGCTCAATTCTTAAACAGTACATGTTAAACTTCCCGTTCTGTTTATAGCACCAAATATAGTTTAACAAAAAAACTGTCTAATGTCAGGCAGTGTGGGAACAGGTCTTCAATCCCAGCATTTGGGGGGTGGGGGCATAGGCAGGCGAATTTCTGAGTTTGAGGCCACCTTGGTCTACAGAGTGAGTTTTTGGAAAGCCAGGGGTAAACAAACAAACTTTGTCTAGAAAACAAAACAAAACAAAACAAAACAAAAGAACAAAAAAAAAACAAGAATAAAAACCTACTTGTGTCTCTAAGTCTTCTGGTCTCTTTGGATTCTGAATACATATCACACACACACACACACACACACATGCACCCTCACACACAGAAAAACACCGTTCAGATTTTAAAATACATTATCTGACTCACTAAGAAATAAAACTACATCTGTGTTCCTGTTGCCAGAAAACCTTTAATCATAATACAAATTTAGTTGAACATGAATGATTTTATACAGGAGAGAATCCTGTTTAACTGTATTGAATGTGGGAGACCATTCCTTCAAAAATGTCACCTCATTAAGCACCAGCTGACCCACATTGCTGACCATCCCTATACATGTAACCTGTGTGAGAAAATGTTTAACAGATGATCAAGGCTTCTCAGACACCAGAATGTACTTAGTCAGAAAACTCAGACAGAATGGCCAAGCTAAGGAAAATTAGCATATTGCAGGGACAGAATGTAAAGAAGGTTTGAAATCTAGAAAATTTGGGAGAGTTATGTTTCATATCATAAAAAAAGATACAATAGAATTCTACATTGTTTCCCACTGTCTTTCATTATCTGTGTTATCCACACATTTTTTTGTATTAGTAATAAAAGAAATGAGTATTTGTTTGACATTTGTATCCATACCTATGTTTTTGTTAGACATCTGTGTCCATAGCAATGTTTTCTTAGACACTATCCTCTGGTTTCAGGTACCATGGACTATGATTTAATTCTTCACTTTTCTCAGAAGAGATGTAAAATGCTATTATGGCCCTTGAAGTCAGAAAGAATTAATATTCATGGCATAGTTTCAGTGGCTATAATGTTGACCGTCATAGAATACCAAAACAAAGATTCAGGTAAATTTATGAACAAGATGATAAGACTGTGTCTTCCTTCAGTGTAAGCATGGTAGTTGTCACCTCAGTTTCTCCCTTGACATTGTCTATTTTCAAGGAAGCTTGGGGAACACAAGAAGACCTGAAAGCCAGCACAAACCTAAGAAAGTTGTAAGCATTTGAAGTCCACTTACAGATCTCACTGTCCATACTAGTTATCCATCTCTGTGGAAGTAAAAGAGAGCAGTAAAGTGACTTTGATTATTTTGGCTTTTATTACACAAATTGGAATTTTTAAATGATTGCATACCACTCCTGTGCCTAAAGGGATGTACAATTTGTGATTTCTTAATTTTAAATGAGTATAGCAGTTTTCTCTATAGAAAAGTTTGAGCATTAATTTATTGATAAGGTCAGTGCATGGGAGCTTCTGTACCCTCTCCAACATGGTATGCATCTGATACTCGAGGGTCTCATCCACTAGTAGTCTGGCAGAGAAACACATGTGGCTTATACATTTGGTCCCAATTAGAAGCAGGGTAGATTGAATCCCAGGTTTATGTTGAAATAACAACTGCTTGGTCAGGAGGATACTTCTTAAGATGGTCGTGTAGTCAGAGAAGTGAATCCTGGCTTGTGAGTTCATGAAAGACAAATTATATTTTGCTAGCTACTTTAAGCAACATAGTAGGTTCACACACCAAGACACACAGACACAGACACAAACACCAATACGAATTCACTGTAGGATCTCAGATAATAAAATTCTCCTTAATAATAATTGTTGAGATGAGTTTTCTCTAACACCAGAAAATAATCTGTCCTGGAGCTGATTTTTTAAATTAGTTAATCAATCAACATCCCAAACCTAGTATTCCTTCTCTTCTCTGCTCCCTGACTTCTCCTCCACTCCTGCTACCCCAATCCACTCTTCCTCAATTTTTCTTCAGAAAAGAGATCTTCCATGATAACTTCTAGTTTTGGCTATTGTAGTTGCACATCCACTCATATTGATGATAGACAAGGCCTGGCAGAATTTCATTCCATTGGCTATGGAAATAGAGCTAAGTGGAAGACAGGCTATGTGAACAAATCTTAACAAAAATTTACTCTCATTAACCATAAAGTCTTTTTTATTTCTCTTTTTATTAATTAGGTATTTTCCTCGTTTACATTTCCAATGCTATCCCAAAATTTGCCCATACCATCCCCCCACTCCCCTACCCACCCACTCCCCCTTTTTGGCCCTGGCGTCCCCCTGTACTGGAGCATATAAAGTTTGCAAGTCCAAAGGGCCTCTCTTTCCTGTGATGGCTCACTAGGCCATCTTTTGATACATATGCAGCTAGAGACAAGAGCTCTGGGGTACTGATTAGTTCATATTGTTGTTCCACCTATAGGGTTGCAGTTCCCTTTAGCACCTTGGGTACTTTCTCTAGCTCCTGCATTGGGGGCCGTTTGACCCATTCCAATAGGTAACTGTGAGCATCCACTTCTGTGTTTGCTAGGCCTCGGCATAGTCTCACAAGAGACAGCTATATCTGGATCCTTTCAGCAAAATCTTGCTAGTGTATGCAATGGTGTCAGCGTTTGGAAGCTAATTATGGGATGTATCCCTGGATATGGCAATCACTAGATGCTCCATCTTTTCGTCACAGCTCCAAATTTTGTCTCTGTAACTCCTTCCATGGGTGTTTTGTTAACTATATTACAAGTACATCTTTACATTTTTCTCTTTAATATTTTTACATTTTCTACATCTTCCAAGCCTGGTGGACAAAGTGCTCTTTTAGTCAAATTGTATTAATTCATACCAATATTGTCCAGGGAAGTTTCTTGGTAAGCCCTTTAGAGCATCAGTTTCTTGCTTTCAGCTGTTCCTTCATCATGAGGAATAAAGTATAAACACAGTACATAGCCACAGTTTCTGTCATCGATGAGGACTTGGTCTGTGAAAGATACTATGCAGATTCTTAGCCTCTGAACTTGGCAATGGTTTACAGATGCTGATGTGAGCAAAATGAGGAACTAAAGGACAACTTTGTTAGGTCTCAGGTCTTCTTGTGCACACTGTTAACAGATAATAATATGGGGAATGAGATCTAGTTTTTTAGTGCAGAGTCATTTGACCCTGGTCAATATTAAAAGTTTTAAACATTTCTTGAATATCATTTACTGAAATTGAATAAATTTTAAATTTAAATTATGTAATTATAACAAAAAGAAAAACAACAGCAATTAATAATAATAATAATAATAATAATAATAATAATAATAATAATAATAAACAATAATACAGTGAGACTGATGAGCCTTCAGTGACAGGACTTGAGTGTCTATGATAGAATTTGAGTCAGGCATTGTGTACTCACACATTAATTATGAGGATCTTGCTTAATTTTGTGTACATAGAACTGGATTATCACATGGATATTTTCCCCCTCTTATATTCTGAGCATGTGAAGAAAAGTGATGTTTCTCTTTCTTATACAATTAAACAGATTCCATAAAAGCTTATCTTCTCCCACTTCTAAATAAGCATTTTCGTTTAATTTATTGCCATGTTGTATGCTTTAACTGTTTGGTAGTTGTCTGTTAATTTTTGGTTTATCTTACATATAAAGCAAGTTTGATAAAAATTTGGTACGGAATTTTATGCATTTTATAATTGTAAAAATATTATTTCCACTCAACTCAAAGTGCTCTGTGGTTATAAATTGGCCTCTCAGTTAGTAATACACAACACAAATTCAATTCCACTTAACCCTTCTGAAAATGAACTTGCATGGTATTGTCTGATTTGAAGCTAATAAATCTATTTAACTAAACCAGAGACATTTGTGTTAGGAAGGAAACTACTACTGTCTGTTGTTTAGAAAATGGAAAAGTTACTTCTACAGTAAAAGAAAGAAAGGAGGGCCTGCCTTCAGCAATTGTGGGAAGTCTGTGTTGCATGTGCATTTTTCAGTTCAGCAGCATCTAGGGCACTCAGAATACACAGAGATTTCTTCATATGTGGCGAGAAAAACCAAATCTACAGGAATCCCAGGCAAGTGCTTCAAGCGAAGTCTTAGTCGTGCGAAAGTAGATGTAAAACCTCCCTTCTGCATGGGAGGTTTGTAGGAAACAAATAAGCTCCAAATCCTATAAATATAGTCTCTCTGAAACTTCCAGTAGGAGGTCTGCTTGTTTTTATATGATTTTATACATTTTAATGTACTTACATTATGGGTACATGTGTTTGATTAAGTACATATGTGTGTAACTGTGCACAAACCACTGCACATGTGTAGAGATTGCAGGACAGTGTGGAAGAGACAATCCTCTTCTTCTACCATGTATATTATTTCAGAGATGAAGTTCAGGTACGCGGTCTTGAGTGGCTAGTAAACTTACTTGAGTGGCTAGTGGGCCACCTCATACATTCCTTCAGCTTTAATTCTTTACATCCTCTGAAGATTGCCTGTTCATTCATCATGTCAAAACCCACAGAGACTATGAAGGTGGTCATGCTGCAAACCAGCATGAGTATAGAAAATGAAGCAACCAAAGTTTAAATGAGCCATTGATATTTCTTATCATTCTATCACTCCCATAGGTCGAAGTGGTTAAAACTCTCACCCAAGGCCTTCTAATATCAGTTGCATTGAACTAAAAGTGTCTGTAGCAGTATCTGTATGCACAGCGCCTGCAAGGTCTGAGATAGAAAGAGCCCAAGCAATGAGAGGGAAGGGCGTGCATGCCACTATCTTTATCTCAGAAGTTATTTCTAGTTTGTAGCTTGGAAAGGAAAACATTCAAATTTCCACTAGGGTATCACTGGGTATGCAAACCATGCTTAAATCTAAGTCTCTAGTTCAGCATTGCCTGGCAAATGAAAATCAAACTGGATAATAATCTTGGAGGTCCTTTATATAATAAGGTATTGGCAGGGTTCTTTAAAGAATACCTTAAGGGTCCTTTGTTTATATATTATGGTTTGCAGTTTTTTTTGTTTTTATGGGATTTCTGAGTGTTTGTGAACATATATATCTCTGTGTCTACATGTATATTTCTTGTGCTTTTTCTTTGCCTCTTTTTCATTATGTTTGCTTTGTTCTGTTCTGGTTCATTTGTTTATTTTGTATCTTAATCTTCATTATTATTGTCATTAGTATCATTAATAGTATCATTATTATTTAGATGCCTGTTTGTATTTTAATAAAGGGAGAAAGAAAAAGTGTGAATTTGGGTGGGTCGAGAAGTGGAGAGGTTGTAGAAGGATTTGGGGGGACAGTAATCTGAATCTATTGAATGAAAAACTGTATTTTCAATGAAAAGTGTCTTCCCAGAAATTTTGATCTTACTATTAGTACAAAGGAATCAAAAACTTATTTTTTAAAGAATCATATTGTATACAGAGGAAAAAAATGAGAGCTTTTCCAACTGAGAAATGTTTCATTTTGCAAGTATGGTAAGGACCCTAGAGGTAATAATCAAGAACACAGAGCACAACACAAAGCAGAAAAAAGTACAAAGCACACACAAATATACAGGCAGGAATCAAATTAGTCAATTTATTGACCTTTTTAATGGAGCACAAATCCTCATCCATTCTCCATTCGGACAAAACAGATTTGCTGTTGTCTCCAATGACTTTGAGTAGGAATTCATCCAGTAACCTTTCTCATCTATTTCATTAGAGCTGACTCATCCCTGCCAAGATTCCAGGACAGGAAAAATAGACTCCATCATCCACTTGGGTATGTGTGTTTCCAAGTTCCTTCATATATATTCTTCCTTATGCTTGGTGAACCCCTACATTAAATTATTTTTTCCTACCTCATAACTATAATTTCCTACTGTTATAAATCCTAACATACATACCTGACATAAAGATAGTCTTAGACAACTCCAGATGATCACATGATTAAACAACTAAAATAGATCACATCTATCCTAGTACAGTTCTGGAAGGCAGAAAGTGTAAAAATCAAGGAGCTGGCTAGTCTTACTAGTATTTCCTGGCACTGTGAATGGCAACCTATAAGTTCTAAGTCCTTGTGACACTTTCATGGGAGTTGTCTAGGACTATCTTTATGTCAGGTATTTATGTTAGGATTTATAACAGTAGGAAATTACAGTTATGAAGTAGGAAAAAAATAATTCTATGTAAGGGCTCACCAAGCATGAGGAAGAATATATATGAAGGA
Source organism: Mus musculus (assembly GCF_000001635.26). Classification (NCBI taxonomy): domain Eukaryota; kingdom Metazoa; phylum Chordata; class Mammalia; order Rodentia; family Muridae; genus Mus; species Mus musculus. Next base: position 74,549 of record NT_187060.1, read on the forward strand.
ACTGTAGCATTAGAAAGGTTGAGAACCACTCTCTGGATGCTTGAAAACAGAAAGCATAATGGAGTCATAGGCTGGTCTTGGCATCAGTCTGATATCTGCTTCAGACTAATATCTTGCTTCCTTTTGTTTCTTGTGACCATGAGGGGAATAACCTAGATAGTATAGTCAAAGGACCAATCTGAGGACATGTTCAGAATCCATTTTGTGAAAACATGTGCTGTTGTATGATTTGGACAGGGCTGTCTTTGGAACCAGTGCATGCACATGAGTGCTTTGGTGCTTTGCTCTTTCTTTCTTTCTTTCTTTCTTTCTTTCTTTCTTTCTTTCTTTCTTTCTTTCTTTCTTTCTTTCTTTCTTTCTTTCTTTCTTTCTTTCTTTCTTTCTTTCTTACTATCTTTCTTTCTTTCTTATTTTTTTTGAGGCAGGTTTTCTCTGTGTAGGCTTGGCTGTTGTAGAACTCATTCTGAAAACCTGGTTGGCCTTGAACTCATAAATTTGCCTGCCTCTGCCTACCAAGTCCAGGGAATAAAGGCTTGCAACACCACACCCAGCTTCTTTGATTTTTTTTTATTCTGCTATTAACTTATTGTTCCCAAGGTTTTTTATTTTATTATTTTATTTTATTAGATATTTTCTATATTTACATTTTAAATGTTATCCCATTTCAAGTTTTCCCCTCTAAAAACCCAATAACATGTCCCTCCTCCCCCTACTGACCAACCTAAGCACTCCTGCTTCCCTGTCATGCCATTCCCTTACACTGAGGTATAGAGTCTCTCAGGACCAGGATCCCCTCCTCTCACTGTGTCCAACTAGGCCATCATTTGCTACATATTCGGTGGCAGCGATGGGCCCCTCACTTTGCATTATTTGGTTGGTCTTTTTTTTTAATTACATATATTTTAACTTACATTTCAAATGTTGTATTCTTTCCCAGTTTCCCACTCCTCCAGAAACCCCCTATCACATCCCCTGTCCCCCTGCTTCAATGAGGGTGTTCCTTCACCTGTGCACCCTCTCCCACCTCACAGTGTGGTGGCTAACAAGTTTATATCTCTGTATCCTTATCATTCAACACCATATTGGAGATCCTGCAGCTTATAGGGAAAAGATGTCCAGATTCTGAGAACTGCAGGGTACCATCCAATACATCAATCTCAAGCCACATGTGGGTACATCTTCCTAAAAAACGTGTCGTCCTGTTAATAGCTTTCAGTTGGATCTTTAAGTACCTCAGCAAAGATTGAGGTGACTGCTCCCTGCATAATCACTGCCCACTTCATTTTGGGGAGCATCTGTGCCAGGAAGTCAGGGTAGATATCCACATAGTTGATGCGGATTTCAGTGGCCTGCAGGCACAGATGGAAGTCATGCATGTCCAAGCCTTACACATTTGAGCTTAGGAGATAGTATGTGAGCAGTTTCATGTTGTCATTTTTGATTTCTGCATAGGACATATTGTCTTTCATTAATTTTGGGATTTATTTACATTTTAAATGATAGCTCCTTTCCCATTTTCCATTCAACAAATCCCCAACCCATCCACCATCTCCTCCCTTCCCTTTGAAAAAAGGCTTAGTTTGTATTATATTTCTATATTGCACTCCATCACTGAGTGAAATCAAGACAGGACACATGTAGGAGTATAGGCAGGGTACATGGAGAAAGGCTGCTTATTGGATTGCTTTCTCAGCACAGTTTTCTCAGCTTTTTTTCTTACAAAATTTAAAAGCTTTTTTTTAACTTTTATTTTAATAACATACCCACAAACACACACACGCACACACACCCACACACACACACACACACACACACACACAAGACATAAGATCACTAAAGAACAAGCGAAATGATTGTAAAGCAATGTCCTAAATGTATTTCATTATCTCCAGTGCCACATTTATAAGTCAATTCTAGAGGCCTTATGTCTAATCATATTTGGCAAATGGATATAACCCATTATGCAGAATTTGGAAAACTAAAATATGAACATGTTTGTATCGATATTTGTTCAGGATTTCTTTTTGCTTTTTTCTGCTTCTCTGCATAAAGGAAAGGTTTCTAAAAACGTAATTGATCATTGCCCACAAGCATTTAATGCAATAGGATTGCCTAAACATATCAAAACAGATAATGGGCCATCCTATTCTAGTAAAAATTTTATTTCATTCTTTAAGGAATTTGGAATCAAACATAAAACTTGAATTCCTTATAAGCCCATGGCAAACGGAATAGTTCAATGTGCTCATCAGACCTTAAAAAATTGGCCTTTTATGACAAAACAGTGGCAGTTATATCCCCCAAGGTCACCAAAGGCGCATCTTGCCTTTACTTTATTTGATCTAAATTTTTTGCAAACTGATATTAAAGGTCAGTCTGCAGCAGATCACCACTGGCATCCAGTTACTTCTAATTCTTATGCATTGATAAAATGAAAGGACACACTAACTAAGGAATGTAAGGGTCCAGATCCGATTCGAATCTGGGGAAGGGCTCGGTTTGCATTTTTTCATAAGAACATGGAGCACAGAGGCTGCCCAAGAGATTAATTTGTTAGCTGAACACAGATCCTGAATCTTCTTATAATTATCACTCTGAGAACTAAAATTCCTCTTTTGCATAGAATTTAGTTGGGGACTCAGCCTCCCAGAAAAGCTGTTTTCTTGCTACTCTCAGAGCTTTGCAATTTGCAACTGAATAAAGTATCTGGACTTCCCCAAAAGAAGCTTTGCATTGCTACTTTCTCATTGTCTGGGTCTCTTTTTCTTAAGCAGGTCAATCAACATCCTCCAATCAGACTGCAGGGGGAGTGCATCCCTGCAAACAAAGGCTTAAGGTGGCAACTGCTATTTTCATTCTAAAGACATTCTACCATGCATTTTGGCTTTAGGTCTGATTTGAAAAATAGGTTTATTAGAAGGGCTAGGAAGGCAGATATTTCAAATATTAGAAGAGATTGGTTTTTATTCTGATAGATGGTCTTAGTCCCTTTGCTGGTCTCTGGTTCTCCATCCTTGCTGTTATTGCAAGCTCCCCTAATTTCCTCAGGCTGTGGGAATAACAGAGATGAGGAGGATGACCTCCAGCTCCTAATATAGCCTAAAAGCCACAAATTGTGATGTTACCAGTGGTATAATTCTTGTTGAGGCCTTGCTAAATCTGCTGTTGGCAATACTCCTTTAGGAGATGCACAGTACTGAGAACTGTGCATACTGATTCCTGATGATATGAATACAGTATGGGTACAGCTTCGGTGCAGATATTTACTGTATAATATCATGGGTATTCAGTGTTCTTTGTCTAATATCCACGTAGCAGTGAGTGCATACCATGTGTGTTCTTGTCTTAGGGAGAGATGTTCCACATGTATCTGTTAAATCCATTTGGTCCATGACTTCTATAAGTTTCACAGTGTCTCTGAGTTGAATGGTAGGGATATAAAGTAGGGAAAGAATTTGTTCAACCCATATTACATGAAAAAAATTAAATTAATATATACTTTTTTTAATCCAAAAAGCATGCCTATAGACCCATCTAATGTAGGGAGATCCTATTTGATGTTTCCTCTTCGTAGGTGACTCTAGATTTTCACAAGTTGGCATAAGATTACTAGCACACTCAGATTAACATAAACACATTTTCAGTCATGTCTAAAACCATCACACCAATCAACCGAGATATTCTCTGTACATTCCATGGGCTAAATGTCAGAAACATGTGTGTTTTACAGTGTGTCTCAGCTTTAAAGTGTAAATCCTGAAAGGAGGGCCATGGTCAACCTTCCTACTTCCTGCTTCTAGGCCACTATTTGCTGCCCTGTGGCACTACAAAGGCTTCTTTGTTAATCAGGTACCACTGTGCCATAGATATCTTGAAGTGACAGAGTGTACAAGCATCCATGGGACCTAGATGCTGATGAGAACACTCTTACACCATCTCCTGCCTTCACAACATACTTATTAAGATGGTGAAATATTGGGAAAGTCATGGTAGAACAAATTCTTTAAAGCCCAGGGCTGTTCTCAACAGTCATCTCCTGATTTTCTATATGGACCTCATATGTTACACTTTGAAGTCAACCCACAATCTCATGTTTCTTGTGCAAGTCATTAGAGTGTCAATTAAATCTAGACTTTGGGAATATATCAATAAGTCTGCATTTTCTTCATATTCCCTGCCCTTAATTATGGTAACCTTGCCAAGAATAGATGTCTCACCATTCTCACTGACAGTTTACCTGGTAAATAGATAGTTGAGAAAAAGACATTCTTCTAAGGCCCAAATAGCCTAGTTAATCAGTATATGAGAAGCAGGGCTGACATCACTCAGCACAAAAGCTAAAGAGAGTCTCTTGTTTTGTGGAGAACTGAGAGAACAGCAGGGACAGGGGCCTTAATGATAGTCAGTCCAGACCTGGAGGCTGGGTCTAACAGCATCCAAAGGAATACAGGCCAATTTCCTCCAGCTTCCTGGAGGAGCACTGTTTCTCTTCAAAATGTGACAGGGATGGCACCCACAAGGGGGAAGAATGCAGTGTGTTCTAGACTTATTTTGAGCCATCAGGGGAATGATCCTCCCACATTTCCCTTGCTATTACAAATGATCAACCTCAATAGGGGTCATGTAAGCTCTGCTGACACCAGAATCTCTAATTGCAAAACCCTTACAGGAAAGACCAGTTTTCCTCCACTCTAAGGATAAAAAGCAAGGATTGGGCTCATATGGCTAAGCATTTTCTGACTAGCTTTGAGAGAACAGCGTGGTCCAAGGCCCAGATTTCAGATTTGGTGATTACTGACAGTTTAAAAATAAGTACCTGTAACGTTTGCTCTGTGGTACTGAAAAATATTGTCCCCAAATGTATGAACACAAAACGGTGAGCATGTAGCCTAAGGAGCAACATTTCCCTGATTTAACACCAGGCACTTGGCATTCATTCTATACACAGAAATACCCCCCGAGTCTCCAGACCACCCTCCTCAACTGTACATTACAAGCATTACAAGTTTTTGTTATAGCCCATAAGATACAAGTCTTCAAGAAAACACAATCAGACACAAGGCAGAAACAAGAACTCATGTATTGATCAAATTGCATTATCAATAAAAAAATGTCAGCAATGGGTTGACATTGCTTAGTGTCTGCATAAAATTGGTATAAATGGACCTAAAAGTTCTGTAACAGTTCAGGAGTACAAGAAAAACAAGATTATAATTTCTTAGTAATAAAGAGAGAAACACTTTCTGTTAAAGTATTCAAAACCCTGTCTAAGGTAGATTTGTCACTCAATGGTAGTATTTGATTTGTAACTTCAAAAGCTGACCCGTCCAGCAGGTCCAGTTATTCGAGGGTCTCGAGAGGACTTTCTCCTAAGAAATAAATGGGGTGTAGAGAGAGATGAGGATATTGTGCGAACAAAGATATGGAAATGTTCTGAATTACATCAGGACCCCAATGTATTAGCCATGACCAAGGTTTAAATGCACAAGCAAAAGGGGAAGTGCCTTTCAGCAGGAGAAATGGGGCAGAAGCAATGCACCTCAGCAGGAGGGATGGGGCAGCAGGGTGGGGGGGGAGAGGAAGTACTTCTCAGCAGAAAGGAAGGGGCAGCGGAAATTTTTCTTTTGGCGACTATTGGTGGAAGCAGGAACTTGGTGTTATCAGGGTACATCTTTAGGTCAGGACATCCAGCACTGACTTAGGGTTGGAACAATCTGTAGTTGTTCTCGGAGCAGTGAGTCTGTGGCCTGCTTTTAACCCTCTTTTCTTATCGGGGGGGGGGAGAGACCCAATTCAGAGGACAGGACAATAGCGTTGCAGTAATAGCTCCCAACAAAAAGCATAGATGCACTCCCCACCACCAGAAAATTAAAAAAACAAAACAATACAAAACAAAACAAAAACAAACAAACAAACAAACAAACAAGCAAAAAAAGCAAAAGATACTCCAATGCACTGTATCTGCTTTGTTGTGAGTAAATCCACAAACTTGAATGGATAGCAACACAGGAAGGAATTATGCACAGCAAGGCACACACACACACACACACACACACACACACACACACACACACACACACAAAAGTAAAAAGAAACAGTCCAGTCAAGAAGCTATTGAAGAGAGTCCTTTAAAATTTATGATAAAGAAGATGAAGTGTATTTCTTCACAATTGATGATTTCTGGTGGAGGGCAAGGAAGATTCATTTTTATAGCTTGTGTTTGATATTTTCTAGGTTCTTCTTTTTATACTCCAAAACACTAGATAGGACAGAAATAAAGGTAGAGAGAGGAATTAGAAAATCTCTGAATCTAATTTTTTTCGTAGTGCTTCTTCTTTAACTATGGATATGAAAAAACCACAACCAACTTGCGTAACCAACCACCAAACACCAGACAAAATGTATTAGCTTTGACACTCAATCTTGTGCAAAGTTAATGCAGCAGGAGTTTTTCACTAATGTATGTTGTATGTAAATATAGTATTCCACCAAACTTAGTAACTCTGTATTCCATACTTCCTGCATTCAGCTGTTCACTATTTTAATATTAGTCATACCTATTCCATGCTGTGCCATGTGTTTTGATGCAATTAAGTTTCATCTGGGGACCTCATATGAAATGCAAATATTGTGTGTAAATCTCCCTTAGTGTTACTTCATAAACATGTTTCATCTATGGAGTAACAGTATTAATGCTTTCTGTTTGAAGTACACTTTCAGTGTGCATAAGTAGATACTCCTCTTTAGTATTTTATGATACACTAAATATAACATATAGTGTATACTTAGAAGATGAATCCAGTAAAGGATTTTTAAAATGTTGTGTGAGGGCTTTGTGATTTAAAAAAAAAAAGTGTTCTCAATAGTATTGGCTGAGATTCTGCAGTCTTGTGTGTGCTCTTTTCTAATGAATCATAATTAACGTTTATGCTGAGACTCGGGGAGGCAAGCTTATCAGTAGAAAGAAAGCCATTATCTTGGAATCTCTCCTTTTATAAGTACTCCTATAAGTATATAAATGTCTGGGTGGCCAATTAGACAGAATGATGTTACCCAGAGAGATGTAACCCAAATTCATAGGGCAACAATGTCTAGGTAACTGTCTGGCATTGAACAGTCACTCCACTGTTCTGAACAAACTGATTGTAACAAGTAGTTTAAGCACAGGCAGATAGCATAAGTGTAAGTATGCAAGCCTGTCTTGATTTCAATGTGATAAAGATCGGGGCCCAAAACTACAAAAGGAGGTAATGGGTTCTTTCTGTTTACAAGTCTCAGCTTGTAAATTGCATGATCTAGGAAAGTCAGGACAGAACTTGATTCAGAGCTGGTAAGTAGAGGCAGAAACTGAAGCAGAGATTATGGAAGAACTCTGGATTACTTTCCTCCAAGTCATAGGTATGCGAGGTCCTAGGGGATGCAAAACAGAAAAGAAAGAAAAAATAAGTACCAAACATATCACAATGGTTGACCTACATGCATACTTTAAAGTCTGCTCTTGATAATATTTGTATTCATTTGGAAATCAAGTTCTACATGGCAATTGGTAAACAGCATACTTTTCATTATTTCTATTGGATGGACATTTTTACCTGAAGGAGTGTATTTGTTGGATGTGAACATTCCTGGACTACATGGAGGTCCTAAGTTAGCTTGTATCAGATCCCCTAAAACAGGACTTACATGTGGCTGTGACACACAGGATGATCACTGGGAATTGAATCCCAGACCCTCTGCAAGAGCAGCCAATGATCTTATACTCTGAGTCATGTAAAGATCTCCACATTTCTGGAGAGAGAAGGAAGGTGTAGGAAGAGAACATTACTCAAAATGTCCAAATTCATCTAAGAATAAATTAATGCTTGCAAGGGTCTGTCAAGATACACAACAAAAACAAGAAAAAATTAGAAGGTGTGTAAAAATTTAAAAGAATGTTTGTTTCTGCTCTGTTGTGTGTTCTGACCAGGACTAAATGAACACACTAAATGAAGCTGCACTGAGAAGCATAAAGAAGGGAGGTACCACACTCTGACAAGTGCTAAGGTTGTTTCAACTGTATTTGTGTAATCCTTCAGGGGCTTCTTGTCAAATATAAACCCCCTTTATCAAATCCCCAACAGTAAATTCTGTGTGTCTCATTTGGAGACTGGGCAGAAGATATGTGAGATGCACCAGGAATGATTAAACTTTATGTTCTCTTGCTCAGAAACCATTTTCAGGGATCCTATGAAATCCAAATGTCAGCTCCAGACTGCATAGTATCAGGTTTTTCTTGGCCAATTCAAAATTAGAGCCAATATCTAAAAAGATGACTTATCTGTTACACAAAGTTGCTGCTACCAAATAGGAGGTGGCTATGATTCCCAACACCAACACTGTGGATCGATCTCTCTCTCTCTCTCTCTCTCTCTCTCTCTCTCTCTCTCTCTCTCTCTCTCTCTCTCTCTCTCTCTCTGTCTCACTCTCTGTTTCTGTCTGATTGTGTCTGTGTGTGTTTCTGTGTGTGTCTGTCTGTTTCTGTGAGTCTGAATGTGATTGAGTGTGTGTGTTATTATAATGTAGCCCATTCTTAAAATAAGAAAGGCACTTTCACTTTGTGTTTTTTTTTCCTTTCCATTTTGGCCAAATTGTATTGATTAGCACTGGCTGGCCTCAAATTGGCTATGTATGTATGGCTTTCTTAGAAGTCAAAAGAGATATGATATAAGACCCATAGTCATCTGGTTAAAAGCAGGAATCACTGTGATACGCTTCCATTTTGTAATATTATAAGGTTTGAACTATATGAAGGTATGTAAGTAGTCTTCAAAATTAATTCCTAGGTGCCAGGGAATGGGGGCAAACACACATTTAATCCCAGGACTTATTATGCTGAGGCAGGAAAATCTCTAAATTCCTTGTCAGTCTCGTCTATAGAGCAAATTCCAGTTCAGCCAAAGATATTCCATGGAATGCAGCCTGGAAAAAAAAAACTTGAAATGAATAAACTTCATAGTTAAGTAATGAATAATTAAAAAAAAAAAACGCTGCGAAAGATGAGTGAAATATGCAATTATCTAGACATATACCAAATCCATAAGATAAACCATCTAAACAGCACCTTAACACCTTAAGAAATAGAACCAATCATGATAATCTCCCACCAAAACAACCCTGGGACTAGATGGCTGTAGTGCAGAATTCTATCAGACCATCAAAGAAGAACTAATACCAATTCTCATGAAAGTGTTCCACAAATTAGAAACAGAAGGAACAATACCGAATTCATTCTATGAAGCCACAGTTACACTGCATATTCTCCTGTGGAGATGGAATGGTCACTGCCTAATGAGGAACTGGTCACTTCTTCCTTTCATACAGGACTTTGTTTGAGATTATTTTTTGCTTCTACCATGGTTAATATTACAAATAGATTTTAAATACAGTTTTAACATATATGAATTTTTGCTTTAGAAAATATCATGTATATTTAACAGGCTTTTAACAATCATAACTTATATTCACAACATAAAAGCAAAAGAAGTTACAACCTATTTAATCAATGAGAGAAAATTAGAGACTATTCTAACCAAATTGAACCAGGAGGAAAATAAGAACTGTACTGAAAAACTGATTTTTAGTAATAAAAATAACAAAAATAATGATAATAATAATAATAATAATAATAATAATAATAATGAAATACATTAGAAATTAAAAAAATGAATACATATATTTTGCTAGTTTAAGTAAAAAATACTAATGAATAATAAGAAATATGTTCACCTGATTTCGAAATCCCAATCCTCTCATTCTATGAAAATTTTGGTTGGAATTTGAAAGATTAGCTTTGTGAATAGTTGTCCAGGAAATTGACAGATGCCCTTAGGTTATGTTGCTTTCAGTTGTTATGGAGACAATGCCTCAATTACACTCCTTTCTGTGGCTTGCAATTCTAGGTCCTCAGTCTGCCACTGCCTCCACCTCCACCTCCATTTCCGCCTCTGCTCTACCTCTGCCTCCTCCTTCTTCCCTCTTTCCTTGTCCATGTCCCTGTCCCTGTCCCAGTCCCTCTCCATGTCCCTGTCTCTCTCCCTGTCCCTGTCCCTGTCCCTGTCCCTGTCCCTGTCCCCGTCCCTGTCCCTGTCCCTGTCCCTGTCCCTGTCCCTCTCCCTGTCCCTGTCCCTCTCCCTCTCCAGCTCCCTCTCCCTCTAGCCTCCCCACTAGCACACAGATAACCCTCAGATTAGTTCAGTTTTAGTACTGATCTACTCTAGAATTTTTTTTTTCCTTCATGTCTACTTCCTTCCTAGCTTGTTGTAAAGCTATTTAATTCAATTTGAATCTTCCACATAATAAGAAATTTATTCAAAATTCATAGGCCAACTATTGCTAAGTAAGTGTCTGGTGTTCATCAACCACTCCACTCTTCTAAAGGAAGTGTTTTGTAATCAGAATTTTAAGCACAGGCAGATATCTTTAGTGTTAGTGTAAAATTCTGTCTTGTGTTCAATGTGATAAAGATCAGGACCAAAACTGTTAGAAACCAGGCCTTACCTAACTTGAACTGTGTTTCACCTGGGAGGCAAACAGAGGCTGAAAAGAGAGGGGAACTATATAGGTGAGAGAAAAATGGAGCCAAGACAATTTTCTGATCTAGGCTCAAATATTTAATAAAAGTTTTCACTTATAAAGGGGGAAACCCATTCTCTGCCATGCCAAGTTTCTTGCTTTCCTGATACCAAGTTGTCAGCACAGCCTTTTAGCACTAAGTCACCAAATTCACAGATTGCAGTTAACTACAGAAAATCTTGGAGAACCAATTTGGCCTCATGGCAGATGGCAGGTAGTTTCACATCAAAGGAAACTAGCTGAGGAGCTGCACTGCAGGTGGCCCTGCCTCAATGGCATAAGGTCTGAACCTGCATAGGTTGGAGGAGGTTATACTCCCCCCCGTTAATAATATTTTAAAAAGTGCTAAACTGAGGCATAAAATGTATTTATGCTCTATAGTCTTGCCTGGGAGTTATGGTGACTGCAGGCCACACCTCCCTTAGGAAATCTTAGATCTTCCTGAAGCATCAAATTCCATTATGGATGCTACGTGCAACTAGTTTGTGTTATATATCACACAAAACATGGCTCTGTGTTGTGTTATCAACAGTCATGGATTTTGGCATGTACCTCTGTCTTAGATTGGTATGGTTCTGAGATCTGGATGTCTGTCATTGAATGTCCAGTCCTCATTATCACACCTTATTCCCAATTCAGACCAAAGTCATAATATGTACTAGAATGAAGATCAATAACTGCCACCTTCACTGTTGGAGGCAAGGCTGTACATCTGCTACAGTCAGGCTGAAGGACTTGGATGACCTGCTTGAGAAACAAAGTTGGGACAGTGATAAGCAAGAGTATGAAAGTTTCTTTGGAGAAGTCCAGGTACCCCATTCAGTTGCAAATTAGCAATGATCAAGCTTAGTCTTAGAGATTCTGGTGTGGGGAGGTAGCTTTGAGAATTGCAGAAAGGCTGCAGCCTCTCTGGGAGTGGAGGCTGTGCTCCAAATTAAATTTGCTAGCTAATTAAGATTTTAGCTATCTTCCCTAATTCTTCTAATACTGGAATTATTAATAGACCAGTCCAATATTGAATTAGGATACCTGGTCACAGTGAAGTTAGAAGATGAATCACTATAACTCTATCTTGAGACTAATCTTTCTAAATCAGATTACACAGTCTCTACTGTTCTATATCCCATAATTCTTAAAAACCTTGAAGTAAAGCATCTTAGCTTGTCCAAACTGGGAAAATGATAAACAAAGGTAGGTCAAAAACATATACCCAATTCAGCTTTCTTGTCACTACAGTCAGGGCACTAAGCAAACACACCTGTTAGTGTGTCACAAAAATTAGCCTTCATATATCTGCAGCATTCTGTGAAGAGAACCTATTCTTGTCCCTTTCCCAATAAAGTAGCTACTTAGGATCAAGCCATATACCAATAAGTAGATTTTTTTCATTTGACCTAGACATGATTATGTCTCCTATTTAAGATATTATCAGGCATTTTTAAGTTCTTTGACATCCAAATTTCAAAGTTCTTAAAGTGTGATTTAAATAATGTGCATGGGGATATAATTTATCTTGTCCTTTGTTTTTTTAAAAAGAAGAGTTTTTTAAAGTTCCACATTACCCTGTATTAGATAAATTAATAAATTGTTTACAAAACATTTCAAATGCTTTACTGTTATAGTCAGTATTAATATAACAAGGCCAGCGACTAATTACACTTTCAATTGTTTATCTTGAAGAGCGGATTTAACTAGAAAGCTTTAAAATGTATTAATAGTCCCCCTCTTCCTTTCTCTTTCTCACTTCCTCCATTTCCAGCAGCAGTCTTCTTGCCTCTGCAGGTATTTTACACATGAAGTGTCCAAGCAAAATGGCATGTACACAAACAACCATACCCAGCATCAAAGTTTATAAAATAAAAGAAATGATGTGTAGACTATGATAATAATTTTTCTGGGAAAGGTAGTATAGGAGAGAGGAATCACTGTGTGTGGACTCACAAAGACACAAAGAACCCCCCAAATAGATCCAATTTACCACTCCTTAGAAACACAAACACCACAGTCAGGAGGAGGGATTTTGAATGAGGAACACTTTCCTTGTCTTTCCAAGTGCTTTGGTGGATGAGCACAACTATAGGAAAAGGGTCTCACAGCAGGTAAACTCCCACCACCACCCCACACAAAGGCAAAGTCACCTTGGTCGAACCAGGAGCAAATCACCTGCCTCTGCAGGTTGTTTCTGTTTAGCTGCATTTGGAGAAAGCAGTTGGAGCAGTTGCTGCCTGCTCTTGAGAAGGGCTCTAAGGGTACAATGTATAGGTCTGTAGAATTGCAACAAGTTTGGACCCTAGAAAAGTAATGGGTTGCTGAAATGGTCCTGGACTGTGAAACTTAGGGTCTTGCTAGGGAATTTCTTAATCTACAGTGACATTTAGACATTGGAGCAAGCAGAGTTGCTTTGATCCTTATCTTAGGCACTCAAAGTTGTCCTGGAAGACAATCGTTGTGACTGTTTGTGAGGCTTTGCTGGAGGAGAGGGGATATTGACAGCCCTCTACACGATCTGCATGGCACACAACTAGAGCTTTCTTTCTTATGAAGCATAGAAGTGACTGAGGGCAAAACACCACAGGAGACAACTATATCAGCGTCCCTTAAGTAAAATCTTGCTGGTGTATGAAATAGTGTGCCTTGCAAATACTGAAGTGAGTGCTCACAGTCATCGATAGGATGGAATACAGGGCCCCCAATATAGGAGCTAAAGAAAGTACCCAAAAACTGAAGGGGTCTGCAACCCTATAGGCTGAACAACAATATGAACTAACCAGTACCCACAGAACTTGTTCCTCTAGCTGCATATGTAGCAGAAGATTGCCTAGTCGGCTATCATTGGGAAGAGAGGCCCTTGGTCTAGCAAAATTTATATTCCACAGTTCAGGGGAATGCCAAGGCCAAGAAGTGGGAGTGAGTGGGTAGGTGAGCAGGGGGCAGGAGGTATAGGGGACTTTTGGGATAGCATTTGAAAGGTAAAAGAAGAACATATGTAATAAAAAATGTGTGGGAAAATAAAGAGACGAGGTCGTTTCTACAATTAGGAAAAGTCTCATTACTTTATCCCATTAAATGTGCACATTAAAAAAAAAGTGGCTAATGGCTTTGAACAGGATCCTTGCTGAGGACAGGATCTTATAAAGGGTTCCAGATAGACAACTCATTTACAGTTTTACAAGCTAGTACTTATAAACAATTGATCATTGGGAGCCTCAAGCTGAGACACCCGATCACTGGGCATAAGTGTTGAGATAATTTGAAGATATTTCCATTGTTTTGAATAATCTGTATGATATTGGATACATTTACTCTATGGAAGGAGTATGTGTGTGGAGTCCCTTGTGTCACTGAAGTAGGAGTTGTAAAACACCTGTGGCGATGATGCAAGTTCATATCTATGATGTGTTTGTGATGTCAGTATTTATAAAGGAGGAGGCATCTCTGAGATGCAATAACACATTTAAAAAAGAAAACCACAAGACAAAACGGAAAGGGAATATTGCCTTATGTTGTTGTATTTCTGTTTTGTGTGTGTTGTGTGTGTGTTTTGTTTTTTGTTTTTGTTTGTTTGTTTGTTTGTTTTCTTATTTGTGTGTATGGTCTGATTTTTGGATTTTTTCGAGACAGGAATTCTCTATATGCCCCTGGCTGTCCTGGAACTCACTCTGTAGACCATGCTGGCCTTGTACTCAGAAATCTGCCTACGTCTGCCTCCCAAGTGCTGGGATTAAAGCTGTGCACCACCAACACCCTGCAAATATTGCCATTTTTAGTGAGATATTTTTAATGTTTTTTTTACTGATTTATGTAAGATATTTCAAATGGTGTGTCCATTTTTTTTCACGTTGTTGCATTATTCCTTTCAAAGTTTGTTGATTATTGCTAACGAATACAGGATTTAACATCAGGACACTGACATTCTTCTTTTTCATTTCATTCCTCTCCTTTTTTTCTGTTTAACTTATCTGGAAATGGATTTTTCTGTATAGTCCTAGCAATTCTGGGCCTTCTTGTGCAGTTCAGTCCTGAATTCAAATCTACTGGATTTTATCACCAAATCCTGAGATTAAGCCCCTTTCTAAGCAGACATCAACATTTTTTTAAATTTTCTGTCTCACAATACTTCTTTAGAAGATGTCCTCATCACAGTTCCCAAGTAATGCCTTCAGACACTTCTAACTTTCTGTAGCAACCTTACCATATAGAGCCTATGTAAGGCATCCTGTTGGGTAGCATTCTGCCTTAAGCTGTCCACATCCAAAGTGTTTGTATTCTTCACAGTGGCCTGTGAGGTTAGTGTGATAAATCTGGGATGAGCTGTCAGGTGAGGAATTATTCACCACTGCAGCCACAAAGCTTGCAGTTTCCACTGCTCCTGATCATGATGCTGCAGAAGGTTTCTTTGATTATCATAGACACTGGCTTCTTATTCCCAAATCTTGGTAGTGGTACTGTATTCTGCCTGTCTGTGTAAACAATTAGACATGAACCATGTCTTAGTATACTGGTTGAATCTTGAGAAGTTTGTTGTTCTTTTCTGCTGGATAGCCTGTTACTGGGGAAATCAGGCCATCAAGATTATTCTTAGCCTGGAAGGTACAGAGTCAGGGTCAGAGGAAGTGTGAAGTCTGGGTAAGGACTAGTTCTTAATCCAGATATTCCCTATGTATAAGAACCGTAATTGTCAACATTTCTCATTAAAAAAAAAAACACTTGAGGTTTATATGTGTTATTCTCAAATGACAGCTGTAAGTTTTTTCCACTTAAACACACCCCTCAATATACAATAACAGATATCTACAGGGCCCTTTATAAACTATTCAGAGTTGTGCATCCCCATGGTCTCTGGTCTGTTTCCATTGTGAAAGGACATATGTTGAGAGAGATTTGTTTACCTTTGTTCTAATGATGTCCCTGGTCTTAATGTCTCAGTATTCATCCTGGTGTGAATACTGTAGAAATCGAAAATGTTAAAGGAACCGTGAAGAAAAATGTTAATTGGTGTGAAAGAGTTAATGGGAACAGCCGTTAGTTTCCACTGACTGAAACTAAAATATTCATTACCTGTTATATTTCACAAAAACATAATTATTGCTCATTTGTTCAAAGTGGACAGCCAGGTACAAATGAAATGATTTTATCCACTGGGCTTTTTTTTTTTTCAAAGCCTGGGCATGCTTCAACAAAGGAGTGCCTGAGAGCACCTGAATGTTCAGATAAAGTTTACTGAGGTCTCCTTGGCCTGAGAGTGCCTGTCCAGCCGCACTTTTGAACAAGAGGAATGGGTGGGACATACTTTGATAGAAACAGCAGGAGCTTGGTTGCCAGTCAGAAAATTGTTGAAGAACAGCAGCAGGCTGTAGTGTTTGACATTGTCAGACACCCTGTGAAAATTGCAAAACCCAAAGTAACTTGGAGCTAAAAAGTTAGAGATCTGATTAAGAGGTAAGATCTTGGATGTTGTAGTGAAGAGCAAAAACTTATAATTTTGCGCCTCATAGCATTGTGGTATGTAAGTTCAAGAAATTCAGGGCTGAAGAATAGACCAAGGCGGGTCCAGGCACAGCCAAACCCACCCTGTAGCTAAGAATGTCCAGCCATAAAAGATAAAAAAGAGAATGCAGGAACTAGCCACTGCTATCAGGGCGGACCAAATGGCCATCTGGCAGGATGGCACCTCCCTATAGATCCCCATAAATCATACATTGACCAGGTGTCCTGCTGACCTCGAGAAGTCCCAAGCCCTTGTGCCTCCCTACACCTTAGCATGCACATATTACCCTGTTAATTTGTAATCATCCCGCCAACATTTAAATAAGCCTATCATGTGTAATGGCCCAAATTCTTTTGGCTCCCCTGTTTTTGGTTTGTGGTTTTTGCCTTTATATGCCTGTAAAAAGTTTGGGCCGGGGTTGAACTTCCCTGCCCCCTGTGCAGTGCATGAGATTCGACCCCAGCATGCTGGCTTGGGCGCTCCTTTTTTGTTTGTGTGTTTGTGTGAGATTAAAGCTTGTATAGTTACAGCGAGTTCCGCCTCAGTGTCCTACTGGGTGCGCACCTCCCTGAAGAGGGACTCACTGAAGGGTTCTTTCATGTGGTGGGTCGGCTGGGAGATGTGTGACCACCCAGGGGTCCTAGACCCACTTGGACGTAAGGCCCTCTATCTTGTCTTGGTTTTGTCTCTATATTCTGTCTGAAATCTTGTGAGATCACAGTTTCAGTTTTGCAAACTCTCTTATGAGACAGTGCTTCGAAGGGAGAGCAAAGTGGATAAGGACAGATGTGTCTAGGTGTCCACCATTTGTTTGCCCTGGGAGACTTTCAGGGAAGTCAGGGGGAGGGCCAGGGATGCCTAGTGAACCTCCTCGGGAAAAGTCAGGGATAAATTTTCTCCTTGACGATCTGTTTCTGAGACCTGTTCCTAGGCCGTCTGATTCTTTTCAGGAACTCTGGTTGACACAGAGTAGGCGACTGGTTTTGCTTTTGAGTCTTGTAGCCTTTGTAATCGTTTTTAACATGTGTGTGACAGAGCTTAACATGGGAAAGACTGTGACGACCCCACTAACACTTACTCAGAACCATTGAACAGACGTTATGACTAGGGCCAACAATCTTTTCTTTGATGTCAAGAAGGGACCTTGGCAAACTTTTTGCTCCTCTAAATGGCCAGCTTTTGGTGTGGGCTGGCCTTCGCAGGGAAATTTTAGCCTGCCTGTTATTCTAGGTGTCAAGTTATTTTTCAGACTGCAGGAGGGCATCCTGATCCGGTACCTTATATAATTGTGTGGCAGGATCTGGTACAAAATCTGCCACCCTGACTGGGTTCCTGGACTTCCGGAGCTGAGGCAGCGATGGTGGCAGTAGCCATGAAACCGAAAATGATGCATGCGGGTCTGCCAGAGCACGTTCCATCGGCCCCCCTGAGGATCTATCCTGAAATTGATGATGCCTTTTTCATTGACTCCTTCCCACCCCCTTACCCCCAAAGAACTTCTAATTCTGATCCCTCACAACTGCCCACCCCAGCAGACCCCAGGGTGGCCTCTGTGACAGGACCGTTGGGAGGGACTCCTAGCTGCGAAGTCCATAGTTCAGAGGGAAGTGAATCTAAACCAGATTCCACTGTTGCTTTGCCTTTAAGAGCTTATGTAGGAGGACCTGCCCCTGCCCCGGGCAGTTAGTCCCATTGCAGTACTGGCCATTTTCATTGGTAGATATGTTGGCAGATATGTATAACAGATATGTATAACTAATCACTCCTCTTTCTCATAGAATCCCTCAGGCTTAAAAGGACTCCTTGAGTTCTTAATGTTCTCCTACCAGCCCACTTGGGATGACTGCCAGCAACTTTTTCAGGTCTCCTTTACAACTGAAGAGAGAGAGAGGATCCTGCTAGAAGCCAGAAAAAAACGTCCCAGGACCAGATGGGACCCCCACTAATCTCCCCAACCTTATAAATGCAGCTTTCCCCTTGGCCCGTTCTGCCTTAGAGTTCAATACTGTGAAAGATAGGGAGCGTCTCACAGTCTACTGATTGACTCTAGTGGCAGGGATAGAGCGGGCTGCATGGTGACCCACCAATTTGGCCAAGGTAAGAGAAGTCCTTCAGGGTTCAATGGAGCTGCCCTCCGTTTTCTTAGCACGACTAATGGAGTCTTATAGGAGATAGCCCCATTTGATCCCTCTTAGGAGGGACAGCATGCAGCTGTAGCCATAGATTTCATTGGTCAGTCTGACTCTGATATTATGAGAAAGTTACAGAGGTTAGAGGGTCTCCAAGATTATACTCTGCAAGATTTAGGCAAGGAAGCTGAGAAAGTGTACCACAAGAGAGAGACTGAGGAAGAAAAGCAAGAGAGAGAAGAGAAAGAGGTAGAGGAAAGAGAAAACCGGCATGAACGCCAGGAGGATAGGAACTTGACTAAGATTTTGGCCGCAGTGGTAGGTGGAGAAAGTTCAGAGAAGGGTCAGTCAGGGTACCTGCGCAACAGGGCAAGAAGACCCCCATCAGAACAGAGACCTCCACTTGAGAAAGACCACTGCACATACTGCAAGAAAAAAGAATATTGGGCCAGAGACTGCCCAAAAAAGAAGCAGAGGGGCCCCAAAGTATCTGCCCTTGAAGAAGACAAGGGAAGTCGGGGCTCGGTCCCCTTCCCCAAGCCTAGGGTAACTCACTCTGTGGAGGGGACCCCCGTTAATTTTCTAATAGACACAGGAGCTGAATATTCAGTCTTGACTGAACCTTTAGGACAATTAGGATCAAAGAAGATTTTAGTTATGGGAGCCACTGGTAGCAAGCTTTATCCCTGGACAACCAAAAGGATTTTAGACATAGGAAAAAATAAAGTGACGCATTCTTTTCTTGTGATACCTGAGTGCCCAGCACCCCTGCTAGGCTGGGACCTTTGTAAAAAATTGAAAGCACAAGTCCAGTTTACTTCTGATGGACCTGGGGTATCATGGAAGAAGAATCCAGTGGCATGCTTAGTTTTAAATTTAGAAGAAGAATATCACCTCCACGAACAGAAGTCTGAGACTTTACCCTTTAAAGAACGATTGACAGGTTTTCCAGAGGTTTGGGCAGAGCAGGCTGGGATGGAATTAGCTAGGCAAGTGCCACCCAACATAGTCGAGCTAAAAATGGCTGCCAAACCCATTTCAGTCAGGCAATACCCCATGAGTCAAGGGGCTAAAAACAGCATTCGACCACATATCCAGAGACTGCTATAACAGGGTATATTGGTCCCGTGACAGTCCCATTGGAATACCCCCTTCCTGCCAGTGTGTAAACCTGGGACAAATGACTATGTGCCTGTCCAGGACTTAAGAAAAGTCAATAAGCGGGTACAGGACATTCACTCAACTGTGCCCAACCCTCACAACTTGCTGAGTTCCTTACCACCTGAACGGTCCTGGTACACTGTCCTGGATTTGAAAGATGCCTTTTTCTGTCTCAGATTACACCTGAACAGTCAACTTCTGTGTGCTTTTGAGTGGCGAGTCCCTGAAGGAGGATATACGGGTCAGCTAATTTTGACTAGGCTGCGACAGAGGTTCAAAAATTCACCCACTTTTTTTGATGAAGTGGTCCACCACAACCTTATGCCCTTTAGGGAACAGAACCTCCAAATTTCTCTCCTGGAGTATGGAGATGATTTAATCCTTGCAGCTTCAACCCAGGAACTGTGCCTTGACAGGATCAAGAAGCTTCTAAATGAAAAAAGTGAATTGGTGTACTCCTAAGAAAGCTCAGCTATGCCATATGGACTTGACCTACCTAGGATACTCCCTCCGAGAAGGAAAGCAGTTGTTCTCCGAAGCTGGAAAGAAGACTGTGATGCAGATCCCAACCCCCAGCACTCTGTGACAAGTACGTGAGTTTCTGGGAACGGCAGGCTTTTGTAGACTCTGAATACCAGAGTCCACAATGTTGGCGGCACCTCTGTACCCACTCACTAAAGAAAAAGTCCCGTTCACCTGGACAGAGGAACACCAAAAAGCCTTTAACAGCACAAAGGCTGCTCTGCTTGCAGCCCAGGCTTTGGCCCTGCCAGATTTGACTAAGCCTTTCACCATATACGTTGATGAGCCAGCTGGAGTAGCCCGCAGAGTCCTGACTCAGACTCTGGGGCCGTGGAAGAGGCCAGTGGCCTACCTGTCTAAAAAATTGGACCCAGTTGCCAGTGAATGGCCCTCCTGCCTAAAAGCCATCACTGCAGTAGCCCTACTTGTTAAAGATACTGGCAAGCTTACTCTAGGTCAGCATGTGAGTTTAATCACTCCCCATGCATTAAAGAGTATTGTATGACAGCCCCCTGACCATTGGATGACAAATGCCCGGATGACCCACTACCAGAGCCTGTTGCTAAATGACCGAGTGACTTTTGCCCTACCTGCCATCCACAATCCTACCACCCTCCTCCCCAAGACGGATGCCTCTACCTGGGTACACCAATGTGCTGATATCCTGGCTGAAGAAACTGGATCGAGAAAGGATCTGACTGACCGAACTTGGCCAGGTGTGCCTGACTGGTACACAGATGGTAGAAGCTTTGTGGTGGAGGGAAAATAAAGAGCAGGAGAGGCAGTGGTTGACAGAAAACATGTAATTTGGGCAAGTTAACTTCCAGAAGGAACTTCGGCTCAGAAGGCTGAGCTCCTGACGCTAACTAAAGCTCTGCAGCTGGCAGAAGGTAAGGCAATCAATATTTACACTGACAGCCACTATGCTTTTGCCACAGCCCACATTCATGGGGCCATCTATAGACAAAGGGGGCTACTTACTTCGGCAGGCAAGGAAATTAAAAATAAAGAAGAAATCTTGGCCCTCCTAGAGGCTATACACATGCCCAAGAAAGTGGCCATCATCCTCTGCCTTGGCCATCAAAAGGGGCAAGGTGCTGTAGCCCAGGGAAATCAGATGGCAGGTTGGGTGGCCAAACAGGTGGTACAAGGCATCCCTGCGCTGCCTGTAGAGAGTATAGAAGAACCAAAAGGGACCCCAGAGATCAGTTTTGAATACACCTCCAAAGATTATGAGATGAATGAAGATCTTGAAGAACAAGGGAAGTCCAAAGGATTTAGCTACCATGGGATAGCAAGAACAAAAGAAGGAAAAATTATTTTGCCCTATAGAGAAGGAAAGGCATATGTAAAACACATCCATCCCCTGACACATCTGGGAGCAAAGAAATTGTGTGATTAAATCCAGTCCTCAAACTATTATGTGCTCAGGCTACTAGACAAACAAGTAACTAAATCCTGCAAGTGTGTTCCCTAATTAATGCTGCACGCCCCTTTAATGAACAAGGAAAACGACAACTGGGGGATAGACCTGGAGTTTACTGGGAAGTAGACTTCACTGAGATCAAACCAGGAAAATATGGTAATAAATAGTTACTAGTTTTCATAGACACTTTCTCAGGATGGGTAGAAGCCTTCCCCACCAAGTCTGAAACTGCTCAGGTGGTGACCAAGAAGATCGTTGAAGAGATCCTACCCCAGTTTGGGATCCCCAGGGTAATATGCTTGGATAATGGGCCTGCATTTGTTGCCCAGGTAAGTCAGGAATTAGCCACACATTTGGGGAACAATTGGAAGTTATATTGTGCTTATAAACCCCAGAGATCAGTATGGGTAGAAGGAATGAACAGGACTCTAAAAGAAACCCTAACTAAATTAGCTTTTGAGACCAGTGGTAAAGACTGGGTGACCCTCCTTCCCTTTGTGCTCCTTAGGGCCCGAAACACACCTGGGTGTTTCGGCATTACTCCTTATGAAATTCTACATGGGGGACCACCCCCCTTGACCGAGTCTGATGGGATATTGAATTCCAGTGCTGACTCTTCCTCACCCTCTTCTCTGTTTACCCATTTAAAGGCCGTAGAAGTTGTCAGAACACAGATCTGGGACCAGATTAAAGAAGCCTACACACCAGGGAGCAGTGCAGTGCCCCACAGGTTCCAGGTCGGGGACTCAGTTCTGGTCTGACAACATCGAGCTGGCATGCTTGAGCCACGGTGGAAGGGACCTTATCTAGTGCTGCTGACCAGCGCCAAGGTAGCAAAGGTAGACAGGATCGCTGCCTGGATCCACGCATCCCACATAAAAAAAAGGCACCCAACCAGGATGAAGACGACCTCAGAGAAAATTGGACAGTGGCCGCTACTGATAATTCTCTTAAACTGTGCCTTCGCTGTACACCAACCTTGGGTAATAATCCTCACACTCTTATGACCCTGACATGGGAGGCCATCTCTCAAGCTGGAGATACTGTATGGAGTACTTCAAAGCCCCCCCCCTTATACATGGTGTCCCCCTCTGTTTCCTGAAATCTGTGCCCTGATAGATGGATTAGATGCCTGGGATATCCCTGAAGAGTCACATGAAACGGTGCCCCAAGATGAGGTAATCTATCACAAGCAGCCATATCACCAGGGGTTAAGTTCCCAAGGAAAGTACATTGCAGATATACCAGGCTGTAGTAGCAGGTCTCAACAGAGGAGACTTTGTCAGGAGCCCTTTTATGTCTGTCCCAGGGATAGGGCAAATAAAAAAGAGGCTCGCTGGTGTGGGGGAATAGAGGGCAACTTCTGTAGTCAGTGGAGATGTGAAACCACTGGTACCACTCATTGGGACCCTTCCTCTAGCTTGATATTATTATAGTATCCAGATGAAATAAGGGCCATGATTCCTTAAACATCACTTTTACTCAAAAAGCAAAAGAGACAAAAAAGATTGGATAAAGGGAAGACTGTGGGGCCTAACATTTTATGTGACAGGGACGGGCCCTGGATTCACATTTAAGATACGGCTAAAGATGAAGTGTCCCCCAACCCAGGCAGTAGGACCTACCCCCGTTCTTGTTAAAAAACCTCCAATGCCCCTTCCCAGACCTACTTTTCCCGGACATACCCTAGTTGGTCCAGCTATTCCAACAGAAGTCTATACCCCTTCCTCAGACCTGAAACTTACATTGCCCCTACTCCCCCAGATACTGAAAACCGTCTGTTTAGTATGGTACAGGGGGCTTTTTGGTACGCAATTGTACCAATCCCAACATCACTAAGTCTTGTTGGCTGTGTTATGCCTCCAATCCCCCATATTATGAGGGAGTTGCTCAAGTCAAGACATACAATAAGGCTGAGGACAATTCTCAGTGTCCTTGGGGAGAAAACAGAAAACTAACATTAGCAGCTGTCTTGGGAAATAGACTTTGCCTGGAACAAGTCCCACATGACAAACGGTAACTCTGTAATCAGACTCATCATCTCCAGTCTTCCAGTAATAGAGGTCAGTACTTAGTCCCTCCCTTAGCCACAGTATGGGCTTGCAACACTGGACTCACTCCCTGTGTATTTACTTCTGTTTTTAATACTTCTAAAGATTATTGTCGTTTAGTTCAGAGGGTTCCTAGGCTTCTGTATCATGATGACAGTTTTTTGTCAATGGATTCAACCACTGGACCCGGTATAAAAGGGAACCCATTACCATGACCTTAGCAGTGCTTTTGGGTCTAGGAACAGCAGCTGGGGTCGGCACAGCCACAACTGCCTTGATACAGACCCCCCACTATTTTCATGAATTGCACAACCGCTATGGATGCAGACCTAGGAGCACTAGAGCAGTCCATCACCAAACTTGAAGAATCATTGACCTCGCTACAGAACAGGAGGGGGCTAGATCTACTTTTTCTCAAAGAAGGTGGACTTTGTGCCCCACTAAAAGAAGAGTGTTGTTTTTATGTAGACCATTCTGGTCTTATCAGGGACTCCATGGCTAAGCTCAGAGAAAGGTTAGAAAAATGAAGCAAAGAAAGAGAAGCGTATTAAGGATGGTATGAAAATTGGTTTAACAGGTCTCCCTGTTTTACGACACTGATTCCACCCTGGCAGGCCCTCTGATTATTTTTTTCCTCCTTCTTTCTTTTGGGCCATGTATTTTAAATAAGCTGGTTGCTTTTGTTAAAGATAAAATAAACACCATACAAGTCATGGTCCTCAGACAGCAATATCAACAAGAAGAAAGGTCGTTCTAAGATTAGAGCTATCCACTAAAAGAAGTGGGTAATGAACAGCAAAAACTTATAATTTTGGGTCTTATAGCATTGTGGTATGTAAGTTCAAGAAATTCAGGGCTGAAGAATAGACCCAGGCGGGTCCAGGCACAGCCATACTCACCCTGTAGCTAAGAATTTCCGGCCATAAAAGATTAAAAAGAGAATGCAGGAACTAGCCACTGCTATCAGGGCGGACCAAATGGCCATCTGGCAGGATGGCACCTCCCTATAGACCCCATAAATCATACATTGACCAGGTGTCCTGCTGACCTCGAGAAGTCCCAAGCCCTTGTGTCTTTCTCCATTTTAGCAGGTACATATTACCCTGCTAATTTGTAATAATCCTGCCGCCATTTAAATAAGCCAATTATGTGTAATGGCGCAAATTCTTTTGGCTCCCCTGTTTTTGGTTTGTGGTTTTTGCCTTTATAAGCCTGTAAAAAGTTTGGGCTGGGGTTGAACTCCCCTGCCCCCTGCGCGGTGCATGAGTTTCGTCCTCAGCATTCTGGCTTGAGCGAACCTTTGTTGTTTGTGTGTTTTTACGCCATTAAAGCCTTGTATAATTACAGTGAGTTCGGTCTCAGTGTCCTACTGGGTGCGTGCTTGCCCGAGAAGGGACTCCCCATGGGGGTCTTTCAGTAGGTTTTCTGAATAAGTTTGTATTACATGGCAAAAAAAAAAAAGATTTATTATATTCATTTCCTTCCTTCTCATGGTGTTTAAGGCATATATAATGCAATTGAATACTGCACATTCTGATTATTAACAGTTTTATACCAAGTTCCAAATTTAACATACCACGAAATGAGAAAGCGTACAATATATATTCCAATCATGAATAAGCAAATGAATGTAGGGAAATAGTTTTCAGGTACTAAGATACATAGCTATTAAGACATGATCAGAACAATTTAGATCAGAGGATATTAGCCTAAGCCCTATGACTTAAATTTCCCCTTGGCTGTATACTCAGAGCTCTGTGTCCTGTCTGTTGCTGATTGGAACAATGCTTTGTTTTTCAGTAGCTTCCTGCATGAATTTAACATGGTCATACACTATAGACCGTCTTAGCAGGAATCAACTTAATGTGGATCTAGGAATCTGTTACCTGTAGAGAAGGGCCTCTCTGTTAAGAATGATCAGTGACCATTGTACCTCATTGTTTCTACAGAGGATCCTAAAGGGTGCATAACCTGCTGTGAAAAAGATCTAGGCCCTCTAATCCATGACACAAGCCTAGTTTCCATTTGTTCAGTTATGTCAGATTTTGTACTAATATATTCAGGCAAAGTAATTACTGTTATATATCTGTTCTATCCAAGATTTTAATACTATTGGTTGCTATTTTGCATTGAATCCTAGAGCTGATGAACCAAGTAAAGAACACTGGGAAATCACCTAGATAAAAGAGATAAAGTGTGTGATGGTTACACCTTGTAATGGCAATGACTCTTTGAATTAAGAGGCCTTAAAAAGAAATGAAATAGAAACTTGAGTTTCTCAGTAATGTGAGTCACTCTGGTATCATGTCTCTTTAGCCTGAGGATACAAGAGAAGACTCTAACCAACATCATTGACAGTCTTGGTCTTAGGTCATCATGATATCCCTTTCTATGATCCCAAGTGTATTACAATATAATAAGTAGACCCACCAAAGGCAATAAAGTAAAGACAGCACTAATCACTGAGTCCTAGGCATGCTAAATGCTAGGCAGTCACTCTGTCAACTGAGCTATGTACAGACTCTGTTCCCAATATTCACAGATTTAAGTTTTTTCCAATGAAGCCTAGAAGCTGCTTTCGAAGGAAGATGTGTTCTATGACTATGTCCTAGCACAGTCTGCTGGAAATGGCACCTCAGTTTCTGGTCAGTACTAGGAGAGCAACAGCAGGGAGGTAAAAGCTATTCACTATTGCGTCCCGCTCGACCGGCAAGAAAGATTCAACAAACTAGAATCTTCCACAGCAAGAGCTTTATTGCTTGCTTATCAGGAAGATCCCGAACCGGGAAAATGGCGCTGCTTTTATAACCTGCAGCGTGACATTTCAGCACCTGATATGGCATGACAGCTCCTGATTCATTGCTTGCCCATCACCTGAATATTTCACCCCGAGAATAGGAGTGACTAGGAGTGAATTCACTCTCGCACCTTCGTACAAGGCTTCTTTACTAGTTAGCCACAGCGGAGGCCCGCGCCATCTTATATGCTCGCGGCACACACAGCTCTCCTCAGAGATTACTGGTGGCATGCACGAGATTGCTTGCAGTACGTACCTGCTCTCCACATCTTCCCCTTTTTATTTTATTAAAATTTGAGGCTGGTCTAGGCCTGTGTAACTTTGCCCATCCACTGTGGCTCCTATCTTAGGTCATTCCTCCAATGTCACAGCCTTTCCTGTCATAGGGTAACCCTATCGCCACCGGGCCCCGTGTCTTAGGTTGATCTGTGCATGAGGAAAGTTGCCCGTCCCTGGATACCACAGTGCTATGTGACATTAACTACTAAATAAACTAGGGCGAACTCTATAAAAGAGGACAGCCACCAATGTCAATTAATTTTTGAGCATAGATAGCCAGATTTCAGGGAAGGCCCCTTGCTTGATGGCAGCAAGTGCTTGGGTTATCAAAACCTTGTCACGTGTTTGTTGGGTTCTGAGCTTGCAAACCAACCAGAGCATGACCACAAGTCCACAGCAGGTGGCAACGCCAAATAAACCTACCCCCAACCATTCCTTAAAATAAGGAAAGGCAGATGAAATCCAGGAGGAGAGGACCTCTGTCAATGACAGGTCCACTCGTGTTGAGTTGATCTTTAGAACGGCTGCTCTAAGGACCTCAAGGGTCTCATCGAATCTTTCAGACCAGTTTCCTGCAAGATATAAAGAAACCTGTCTAGACAAATTAGCTGCATAAGTAAAATTTCATATTGGACACTGGTAATGCACAGAGCTTCCAGTTTTCTTTCACAACCCAACTGGGCCATCTGGTATAGAACACCTATCTGTTCTTCCGCCAGGTCAAGGCACTGATTCAAAGTCATCAGCCCTCCCTTTAACTTGGTACTAGCAGAAGTTTGGACAGTGATGGCATCAGCCAGATCTGCTGAAAGCTGATTTAATTTTGTGCCTGATTGAACCGCACTAAACATAGCATACCCTGCAGCTGTAGCAGCAGCTGCACTGGCTGAAATTGCTATGATCACGGCAGCAGTAATGCCAAAATCTCTCTTTTTTCAAAACATAGATAAGATGGAGGGTGTATCCACCAGAACAGGGATCCAACGTGGGATCCGTGCCACCATGGCACGGGTGTTCTTTGTTACATCCCAACATTGAGAAATCCAACAATTATCATTGGAACAGATTTCAAATGAATCATTTGAAAGAATAAACAAGAAAGCGGGGTAAACACAGACTGTGGTAGATGGATAATTAATCTGGTTTACCAAAGTTTTATTAAACCCAGTGATCTCTGCACTGGTATTACTATATCCATAAGAGTCCAGGGAGGCATCATGTATTCCCCAATACTGAGCAAATCTTGAGATGCCAGTAAAAGAAGCCTTTCCAACTGCTCCTCCCTGGATAAAGATCAAAGGATTGAGTTCTGTACAACTGCCATTGACTCCACAAAGCACCCACTTGTGAAAGGGATGCATTCTAATATCCTGTATGAAAAGTCCCTTTTTCATAAAAAATTCCTTCTCTGGGTTATCTATCATTTCGGGAGAAAAGAAAAAGGTTTTACTCTGATCTGCCCAATGAGTGATGGAGGATTGACAATCAGACCAAGGCAGGATCAGCCCTTCATCTTCCAAACTACAATGAGGGGCTATTTTTGGTTGGTGTGGACGTTTTTTGTCTGAAAAGTTAGGTGGTAGAAATGTACCATTAACCCAATTTACCTCGTGCCAAAAGGTCCGATTTGTAAAGGTTATCTCTACATTGGAAGTATCTTGGGTTGTGCTCACGCAACCTCCTCTATGCTCATTAAACTTCCCCAAAGCTTGGGCTGTGAGGTTGATACAATTTCCTGGTCCATTAATTCGAAAACATAAAGAACCCTGTTCTAGTAAAGTGCGATTTTCTCCTAATGGTGCTCGGGTTGGGATCATAGGGTAAATATGGCAAATCCACTGTTTTATCAGTAGTAAAGAATTTTGGAAAAACTATAGCATCATAGCGAACTGGCATTGGTTTAGGGAAAGTTGAGAGAATAGCCCATCTCTGCTGGCCCATTATACTAGGAACCTGAGACAAGTTCAGCATTGTCAGGATCAGGAACAGTCCTCGGGAGGTCAGCATCTTCTGCACCATCCTTGATGAATATCCTGGGGATGAGTCATTCCGGCAGCCAAAATGGGTTGTCTTCACTCTGTGAAAAAACACAAACAGCTCCCCAGGATCTGATTAAGATAGGATCCGGGCCTTTCCACTGACCAGTTAAAACATCCTTCCCTTTGACCATTTCTTTTGGTCTATCAGGGTCTGAGCTATGTCGCTCAGCTGCAGAGTGTCCCTGCTCGTCGAGATTCAAAAAATTAAGTGTAAAGAGTGCCATAGATACTGCTACTCTTGGCACTGAGGTCAGAGTCTCATCAACTCCCCCTTTCTGTTTTATAAGATTTGAGTTTGGGGTGGGCACGTTCCACAATGCCTTGTCCTTGAGTATTATAAGGAAGGCCAGTCAAATGAGTGACATCCATTTGATGACAAAATTGTTGAAATTAAGTAGATTTATATGCTGGCCCATTATCCGTTTTTAGAATTGTGGGCTTGCCCCACACACTCCACGCTTCTAGGCAGTGCTGTATAACATGAGAGGCTTTTTCACCTGTTAAAGGTGTGGCAAATATTACACCAGAGCAGGTGTCAATAGAAACATGTAAATATTGATTTCTCCCAAAGGAGGAAATATGACTGACATCCATTTGCCAGACCTGTAATGTCCTGACGCCACGAGGATTTACCCCTACATGAGGAGTAGGTAAAAATTGACAACAGTTTTGACATTGGGTGACAATGTCACGAGATTCTTTCCTGGTTAAAGTAAAACGGTGGTGTAATGTCTCAGGTGTCACATGAAAGCATTCATGAAATTCTCTTGCAGCCTCTGCCTGTGAGGACAAAGCAGCAGCCACGATTCTAGTGGCTTTGTCTGCTAAGTCATTTCCATGAGACATGAGGCCAGGAAGGCCAGAATGAGCTCAAACATGAGTAATATAGACAAGATGTCTTCTGTATAACAAGGCTGACTGAATCTTTTGAAAAATGTGAGCAAGCTTACTAGTTGGTTTAATTAAGCCTGCAACTTCAAGCATATTAACTGCATTGAACACATATAAGGAATCAGATACAATATTGAGCGGTCCCAGGAAAGTTTCAAGGACTTCTAGAACTACCAAACACTCTACAACATGGGGTGATGAATCATTATATTGTTTAGATGTTACTTGGCCATTTACTACATATGCACCTATACCAGATTTGGATCCATCTGTATACACTACTACCCCATCCGGAAGTGGGTGTTTGACTGTTATTATTGGAAACACTATAGCTTGGCTTAAGGCAAATTGTAAAATTGTATGTTTTGGATAATGGTTATCAATTTGTCCTGAATAGGAGGCAACCAAGACTGCCCAATCGTTGGTTGTTGCTGCCAGGGTTTGAACTTGAGCAGAAGTATAAGGTACACTTACTATATAAGGTTCTTACCCGAAATAAGTAATGGCTGCTTTTATCCCCCTAAGTGCAAGTTGAGCAACTGCATTAGGATACCACTCAATGATTTTTGCAGGGGAAGCATTAGGATGGACCCACAACAAGGGCCCATTTTGCCATAAGACCACTGTTGGTAACTGTGCAGTTTTTAATATGTACAATTCAAATGACTTTGACTCGTCAATTCGTTGTAATTGAGCATCTTGTAGGGCCTTTTCTACAATTTGTAAAGCTTGACATGCAGCTGGGGTAAGTGCTCTGTGGGAGGAGATATGGGTATCTCCCTCTAATGTGTCAAATAAGGGCTTTAATTCTGCTGATGGAATTTTCAAAAAGGGTCTCAGCCAATTAATATCTCATAACAATTTTTGAAAATCATTCAAGGTATGTAGTTGATCTTTGCGAATCTCTAATTTTTGAGGAACAATTTTGTCAGGATAAATAAGTGACCCTAGGAAGGCTCCCATTCGAGCAACTTGCACCTCTTCGGTGGCCACCTGCAATCCCTATTGCCCTAACGTTTTTATTAATATAAGGTATGCATCTTGCAATAACTCTGAATTTTTATGGCAAATCAAAATGTCATCCATATAAATTATCACCTGTAATGATGGAAAATGTTCTCTAACTGACTTAAGTGCCAATTGTACATACAGTTGACACATGGTGGGGCTATTCGCCATCCCCTGAGGTAGGACCTTCCATTGGTATCTTTGATCTGGCTCTAAGTAATTAATGGCTGGGATCGTAAATGCAAATCTTTACTTATCTTGAGGGCATAAAGTTATAGAGAAAAAGCAATTTTTAATGTCTAGGATTATAATTTCCCAATTTTTGGGTAAGGCAGAAAGTAATGGTAGCCCTTGCTGAACTGGTCCAAACAGATGCATTTGCGCATTAATTGCTCTAAGATCATGTAATAAGCGCCATTTGCCAGATTTTTTTCTTAATTACGAAAATAGGTGTATTCCAGGGTGAGGTAGAAGGCTCTAAATGACCCAAGTGTAGCTGTTCAGAAATTAGTTTTGTGGCTGCTTCTAATTTTTCAGAGGAGAGAGGCCATTGGGGAACCCATACAACTTCCTCTGTAAGCCATGGTATGGGCATGGAACCCTCAACAGCTGTCTCTAGAAAAAAATCCAAACCTTGTCTCCCATTATTACCTTTTTGAGGGATAGGTTCAAGTTTACCCTGCTCTCCTTTTCCTAATCCCCTTCCTTCTTTATAGCATATTTTCTTAATCATTCGAACAGCTTGTGGCGAGCATGCATTAGTTAAGGTCAGTCCTAGTGCCTGTAAGATGTCTTTCCCCCAGAGATTTACTGGGAGTGGTAAGACATAAGGAGTGAATCGTCCCATTTGACCTTCAGGCGCTGTCCAGCTCAAAGAACGGGAACTAATAGTGGGACAGGACTGATAACCGAAACCTTGCAAAGAATGTGATGACTGAATAACTGGCCAAGTTTTCGGCCACCAGTGAGAAGAAATAATACTTTTGTCTGCTGCTGTGTCTAAAATCCCCTTAAATTGTTTCCCTTCTATAACTAACTCTAAAGAAGGCCTGGAATCTAAAGGCATTATTAAATAAGCCGAATCATTTCCAATAGAACCAATCCCTCTGGTAGCTTGAGGGACACCAGAAGAGGGAAAACAGCCATGTAGGCTTGGCTGAATTACTAACTGAGCTATTCTATCTCCTTGTGAAATAGAAACGACACCTGAGGACAGGAACAGAGAACTTGAAGTCCCCCTTCATAATCTTGATCTACATCTCCAGGGTGAACAATAAGACCTTGTAGTGTAAGGGAAGCCCTGCCCAATATTAGGCCGACACTCCCAGATGGCAGAGGTCCTTTATAGTTAGTAGGTATAGGCTGCACTCCCATTTGAGGGATCAGCATGAATTGGGTGTTGCCCTGCGGACTGTGGGGTCCACCTTTCGCCTGTCGAGGTCCCATATGTTTTCGGGCCCTGAGACCTGAGGGCCCTGTACTGGTTTTTTGAAATGGTGTCATTATCTACTGCTTGAGGGAATCCTGGCTGCAGGAGCCTGCCTCGAATGTCCCTGATTGAACGACAAGCGCTAGTCCAATGATATCATTTTCCACACTTAGTGCACAATCCTGGTGCTCTCCTTTTAACAAGGGCTCTACAGTCCTTTTTTAAGTGTCCCGGTTTGCCACGATTATAGCAGAGTTTGAGCTCAGCCATGTCAGTGCATTTTTGCACTTGTAGAATGGCAGCTGCTAAACCTGCATTAGTGAGTGGCCCACCAAGTTCACGGCAAACCTTCGACCAGTCCTGCAGTCCCTTGCTTTTTCCAGGTGTAATAGCCGCCCTGCATTCCTGGGTAGCCTGTTCATATATCAACTGTCCAATTAAAGGCATAGCTGCTTTTGTATCTCAAAATATTCTCGTGCTGCCTCTGTCATTCTAGCCACAAAATATGAGTACGACTCCTGGGAGCCCTGAGTGATCTTGGTCAAATGCCCACTTGCCTCTCCCTTCTTAGAGAGTGCCTTCCATGCCTTAACAGTGGCAGCTGAGATCTGGGCGTATGCTCCCCAATGATAATCTGTTTGGTTAGCAGCATGCTGTCCCTGACCTGTAAGCAATTCAAATGTCCATGTCCTTTGGTTTCCTTCCATGGTGGCATTGGCCCTTGCCTGCGTCTGACAGGAGTCCTGCCACAAAGCGTTCCATTCAAGATACATCCCCATACTGGGGGCTGCAGCTTTTACTACAGTCTGGCAATCACCAGGAGTCATAGTGTGAGTTGCAAGCCTTTCAACTTGTGCTACAGTGAAATTAGCTCTGACTCCATAACACGGACTGTTTCTGCAAGCTCCTTAATCTGTATATATTCTACTGGAGCGTGAACACGCCCTCCCTCAGCTCTTTCAAAAACTGGAAATGCCTGTTGTATCTTCCTCTGTTCCTCTTTTGGTATAAATGAGTCTGAATGATACCTCTGCACATAAGGCTCAGAATGGTGCCTCTGCACATAAGGCGGAGGTGCACTAGAACCCTGAAGTTGCATATCCGAAGACCGCGCAATGATTTGACATTTGTCTCTAGCTGCTTTCATGTTATTCTGTAACTGATTAACTTGTCTTTCATCTGACTGGTATCTTTCTCCCTCACAACCTGTCGCTTTCTTCTCTAAGTCTGTTTCCTCATAGGAATAAGTTCCTTATCTGATTCTGAGCTACTGACAGCTAGCTGCTTAAACTCATCTAGTGGTGGGTAGAGGCTTCTTTCCTTATGTGCCTCTCCAGCTCGATCTCCCTTCTTCTCTCCCTTTCCATCCTTTTTTCTAATCTCTCCCCAGGTATTTTCCCTGACATTCTCTTTTCCTCGGTCTCAAGGCTCATGGAAAGGCCTAAATTCTTCAGTGCACTTTGTTTCCTCTCTATTTTTCCTCTCTCTCCCCGCTCTACCTCTGATAGACTTTCTTGAATTTCGTCCAGAACTTTCTGCCCCGCTTCTACCATTTGCTGACAATCCTCATCTCTTAAACACGATTTCACCAATTTCATAGCGGCATAATCCCTCCTTTAAGTTTGCCTTTCTGTTGTTCCCTAACTAGATCTCCTTTCAGTTTGTCCCAAGAGGCGACAGTTAATGATAATGAGCAAGCATACCATGGTGCAACACGGTCTATCTCTCTGACAAATCCCTCTTAGGTCTTAGTGGCGATTTTTAGGCCACACTGCTTCAGGACTGAGCGTAGGCCCACTACTATAGAATGGGAGATTCCCATACTGCCGCTGTCCAGGCCTGACCAGGCCTAAAATTGGTTGCTGTCCAGGTGCTGTCCAGGCCTGACTGCGACTAAGAACCAGTCAACAGTTCCAGTGGTGGAAACAAAACGAAACGAAAAGGAAAAGTGTAATCGCCATCAAACAATCAAAAGGGCTTCTAACTCTGGAGAAACTTCAAGATTGTACGTACCTTGTAGAGACTTTTGTCCCACACTTCTGATTCTGCCCCATGAATGAAGGATCTTCCTTGCGCTGGTGTGATGACAGTTCCCGGGTTTTGGCACCACTTATTGCGTCCAGCTCGACCAGCAAGAAAGATGCAACAAACCAGAATCTTCCTCAGCAAGAGCTTTATTGCTTGCTTCTCAGGAAGATCCCGATCCGGGAAAATGGCACTGCTTTTATAACCAGCAGCGAGACGTTTCAGCACCTGATATGGCATGACAGCTCCTGATTCATTGCTTGCCCATCACCCCACTATTACACCCCGAGAATGGTAGTGACTAGGAGTAAATTCACTCTCGCACCTGCGTACAAGGCTTGTTTACTAGTTAGGCACAGTGGAGGCCCGCACCATCTTATAATGGTGATTGCTCACGGCACACATGGCTCTTCTCAGAGATTACTGGCGGCACGCACGTAATTGCTCGCAGCACGTACCGGCTCTCCACAATTCACCACGATATCTGCAGTCCCTTCTATGAATAGTCTGTTGTAACCTGGAGAGTTCTGGTCATCCACTCTGATACCACTACTGTTGTAGCAACTTGAACTTCTCTTAAACCAGTCAGTCCCTTTCTATAGAGATGATTCATCCCTGAAGCATCTACATGGGAGAGAGAATGGGGAGCATAGAAATCAGAGAGAGGCAGAAGTAATCTAGACTTCAAGCTGAGAAAAGAAAAAGTGGTCCTGGGGAAAATACAGTGATTTCTGGGTAGAGAATATGGAGCATCCCAGTAAAGGTAGTTCTGAACTGGCTTGTTTATCTTGAAGGCAGACTTGGGCATTGTATAAAGCTCTCTTGTAAGATCTCATACACAAAATTTTGCTCAATGTCTGACTCAGAAGTAATATTTCAGCAGTATCTAGAATTCATGCTGGAAAAAACTGGAGAAAAGAAATCAGGATTTTTGTGGGCCAAGGTCCATGACATAAGGCTTCAGATATCTAAATTGGCAAAGCTCATGCAGCCAAGAGAAACCTTTACACAGACACCTAGAGTCTTGTGGCAATGAGCCAGGATCAAATTCACCATAACTATCCATATTTTAGCATTCCTTGTGCTATGATAATAAAGGACACAGCCTGAGTTCATATAAATCATTAGGTCTGCTTTTATTGGGTTCTAACTTCCTGGGGCGGGGCTCTAAAGCAGGACAAATCTTTCCTCTGATCAGCAGAAGACATAACATGACCTAGTCATGTCGGGCACGCATGCAGAGCTTAGAGAATGAGAACCCTGAAGGGGCATAGAACCTCAAGAGATTAAGAAAGAAATTGACTTCTGTTTGGTATTTGCCTGTCAGAGAGAGAAGCACTTAAGGCAGGGTCATCTCTGCCTTTCATTGTTTCAGGACTCAACACTCTGCAACTTTGTTTCAATACCTTCTTTCTGTTAGCCATTAGCTTGCCTTTAGCCTCCTAGACTCAGTGTTGCTGAGTGTGAAACAGATTATACTCCTGACAGCCTCAGGAGCATGTAGATGTGTAATTCACACACAAGTACCAATTCAAATGTGTTGTGTCTGGCCAGCGGCTCACATGTCTGGGTTCTAATCTGGAAAGGAATCTTGGAAACCTGGAAGAGAACAGGGAGCTAGGCAGAGAAGAGAAAGATGTAGCTAAGGCAAAATTCTGAACAAAGCTCAATTTTACTATTTCTGAAACTCATTTATGAAGCAGGGGTAGGGACCTGATTCCCGCCAAATCATCTTGGAGTAAAGTTGCAGGTGAACACGTGATGGGTCCAGAAATGCTAGTTGGAAAGCAGCAGCAGTGGGAGTGGCAGGGTTATAGAGCTGCAAGCTCTGCTGAGATGCTCTCTAATACTGAAACCTGAGCAGATCAGCTGAAAATGAAAGGAAGCTTGTTCAGGTATAAGACTAAAAATAAGGGTTCTGGGCATGGAGGAACGACACTTGGGAAATATCAATCTGATATATAAGGACAAACAGAAATAGACTAGCAACAACCAGTCCCAGAGAATAGAGGGAGATAGCTTACGAGGTTAGTCAAGCACCATTTGCTCTTTGGAATGCCTAACTGCTCATCCATCCAATTTTGCTTTTAACCATCTCCTTTCTAATCTACCAGCCAGATAATATGCAAAGCCTGAGGCACCTTCTAACATTCAGTCCTACAAGGGAGGTCACCATCAAATCTCCACCTCAGTGTTCAGGAAACACTGTAATAAAAGACAGAAACAGTGTAGGATCATAAAAACTATCTTGATTGTAACTACTAGAATTTAGTCCTAGCTACACACTTTTATTAAAAAACTGACATCAATGAAATTTATATTTTAGAGTTGTTTCTACAACAGAACAAACGATCTACATTTGGGGTTTGTCTTCCTATTTCACATAATCAAATCAGGAAAAAAAAATTCCTCACAGGTGCTCCAAATTCCCAGAGTTTTAGTGAATTCCTAATATTATCAGGGTTACAACCAAGACTAGCCATCATAAGTATACCTCTTGTCAATAAGACATACAATCATATCTCCTTATATTATATTAATTTCCAAAGGAAAGCAATAGTTATGCCTAGCATAGTATCCTATATCCAATATACAACTGCAAATAAAGTATATGAATTTTCAGGGCAGAATCATGCTTAACATGAGATAAAATTCCATATACAACTACAATCATATTTTATCTTTTAGAATAGATTACAATTTCTTAATTGTAACACAATATAAAATCAAATTCAAAGCATTGTTTACTTTCAAAGTACACTGACATGATTATACATTCTCATTCAAAATAAAGGAAAAGAAACATAAACAGGAAATATTGGGAAAATCAAGATCAAATCTAGCTAGACAAACCCCAAATCCTAAATTTATGTACATTGTGGCTTAAAAAGCTCTTCCTATCTAGTTTCATGACTACAATATATTTCTCTGTCTTGGAATGGTTCCATTCTTTGTGTGTAGCTTTCTTTGAGAGATATCGCACAGCTGTGGACCTTCTTACATCCTGATTGCTATATCACAATATAGGCTTCCCTTTCATACCTTCACTAAAAGCCTTTCTAGGCATCTATGCAGGGACTTCGCTGCAACCTGGATGCCCTCAGTGGCTTTCCATAACCACGTAGGAAGACTCCATGGCTCTTTTCCTTCTGTATCCTTCATTAATCTGATGAAAGAACTACATGGTGGATGTTGCCAAGTTCTTTTGCCTGCTTTAGATAGAACCTGCCTGCTTCCTTGAATATTTTTTCATAAATTTGATATGTTGTTTTTCTGCTATAAACAGATCAATCCTTGGGACATTTCTTTGCACAAGTTGCAGGATTAGCTTGGTGGATACTCACCTCGAGGAAACAATTCCCTTTATTACATTACTCCTTATATCTTTCAACACTAGCTATGGCTCCCACAAAAAAATTTCTGGTGCTCTTTTTTTCTCCAAACTTAAATTCTAGCTCATCCCTTAAAGAATGAGTACAATCAGGAAAACAAAAGTCAAGAAGCATTAGCGATGTGGGAATAAAGTACAGCTGTACTGCTGGTGGGTGCTTAAGTTGGTACATCCAGGATAAAATCAGTGTGGAATTTGCTAAAAATATCTAAAAATAGAACTAACTGGTGACTCACCTATATCACACTTGAGTGTAGAAAAGATAGCATGGTTATCTATTGATACTTGCTCAGTCATTTTTGTTGATTTTGTTTTCAAAAAAGGAGATGCAATCAGCTGTAACTAAATTTGCTAGAGAGTATATGGAATTTGAAAATACTATATAATAAATGCGTTAAGTCAGGCCTATAAAGAGAAATGCTACGTGTCTGTAATCACATTTGGTCTAGCTTCAACTATTAGATTTTTTGTTTAACTTGGAGTATCTGTGGAGATAAGGAACCCCAAAGTGGCACATGGCATGGAAGAAAGGATGAAGCCTTTAGGGAAGGAGGGAATGACAGAACACATGCAACATAGTAGGAGGAGGAAACATTAGAGATTACAAGTTTAGGTAAGCATGAGTATAGGATTATGTCTGTTATTCCATACGGAATGTCACATTTTAGGAAGTTTATTTAAAATATTACATTTAAGTGGAATTAATCTTGGTTACAGTCCAAAACTTGATACTACAACACTTTCTGAAGAAACCACATACTCGATTAATAGAACATGAATAAATAAAGTTATAAACAATCTTTAAATTTAATTCTTAGGGCTTGCAGTTATATAGTGGCAGAATGTTCTGTTTATGCTACTAGCAGAGAAAGTAATCAAGCATATTACACATCTGTGATCCCTGACAACAAGATTAGTGACTCATTTGAAATATACTGTGTACATATATATCATCTAGGTTAAAAGTAATATAGTCCTGTTATCTATTTTTCTGTGTTTACTTCTAGATCATAGGAACTATTTTACTGTTACCTAGAACTGATTTTAGAACGAGGACAGAATACTTTGTCTTAATAATTTCATGCCTACCTAAACATAAATACACAATATTGTTTAAAAATAATAATTATGAATATTTTCTACCTGCATTGGGTAGTGCCATAATAAGTTCGTATTTCAAACTACTGATTAATAATATGAAACAAAAAAATGTTAAATTTTAGGATAGATAGTTATAATACTTCAGAAAGTTGTCAACAAATTACACAGGGAAGGAGAAATAGAATACATCGTTTTCTCCACCTATGGTTATTGAGATTTTGGCCAGGTATAGTAGCCTGGGTTGGCATTTGAGTTCTCTTAGTGTCTGTATAACATCTGTTCAGGCTCTTCTGGCTTTCCTAGTCTCTGGTGAAAAGTCTGGTGTAATTCTGATAGGCCTGCCGTTATATGTTACTTGACCATTCTCCCTTACTGCTTATAATGTTCTATCTTTTTTTAGTGAATGTGTTTTTCTGATTATTATGTGTTGAGAGGAATTTCTTTTCTGGTCAAGTCTATTTGGAGTTCTGTAGGCTTTTTTTATGTTCATGGACATCTCTTTCTTTAGGTTTGAAAAGTTTTCTTCTATAATTATTTTGAAGATATTTGCTGCCCCTTTAAGTTGAAAATCTTCATTCTCATCAACTCCTATTATCTGTAGGTTTGGTCTTCTCATTGTGTCCTGTATTTCCTGGATGTTTTGAGTTAGGATCCTTTTGCATTTTGCATTTTCTTTGATTGTTGTGCTGATGTTCTCTATGGAATCTTCTACACCTGACATTCTCTCTTCCATCACTTGTATTCTGTTGCTGATGCTTGCATCTATGGTTCCAGATATCTTTCCTAGGGTTTCTATCTCCAGCGTTGCCTCACTTTGGGTTTTCTTTATTGTGTCTACTTCCATTTTTAGGTCTAGTATGGTTTTGTTCATTTCCATCACCTGTTCGGATGTGTTTTCCTGTTTTTCTTTAAGGAATTCTACCTGTTTGGTTGTGTTTTCCTGTTTTTCTTTAAGGACTTGTAACACTTTAGCAGTGTTCTCCTGTATTTCTTTAAGTGAATTATTAAAGTCCTTCTTGATGTCTTCTACCATCTTCATGAGATATGCTTTTAAATCCGGGTCTAGCTTTTCGGTTTTGTTGGGGTGCACATGACTAGGTGGAGTGGGAGTGCTGTGTTCTAGATTTCTGTAAGTACAATTCTTACATTTGCCTTTGGCCATCTGGTAATCTCTGGAGCTAGTTGTTATAGTTTTCTCTGGTTAGAGCTTGTTCCTCAGGTGATTGTGTTAGCCTCTATCAGCAGACCTGGTAGACTACATCTCTCCTCTGAGTTTCAGTTGTCAGAGCACTCTCTGCAGGCAAGCTCTCCTCTCACGGGAAAGGTGCACAGATATATGGCCTTAAGACCTCCCTCCTGGCCGAAGAAGAAGGCCCAAAACAGGACCTGTCCTGAAGCTGAGTTGCTTTGGCCTGTCCCAGAAGGTGTTAGCTTCTGTATTCTACACTCTCACACGTCCAGAATACACTCTGTGGAGTCCTGGAACCAAGATGTCTGCAGCTGATGCTCAGGCAAAGCACTCCTGCACTGGGCAGACCCCTTTCCTCTGGCTGGGAAAGTGGCCAGATGTCTGAAGCCTGTGCAGAATACTCTCGGCTGGGTCCAGGAACCAAGATATCTGCTGCCGCCGATGCTCCGTCAAAGCACTCCCGCACTGGTCACACCCCTTTCCTCTGGCCTGGACATTTGCCAGTTGTCTGGGGCCCGAAAAGTGGGCTGCCTTAGAAGCTCTGTGGCTCCCACCTCTCCCAGAAGCTTTTGGCTTCTGTATTCCGTACTCTCACCTGTGCAGAATACACCCGGTGGGGTCCTAGAACCAAGATGTCTGTTGCCAATGCTCAGGCAAAGCACTTCTGCACCCGGCGGACCCCCTTTACTCTGGTTCGGAAAGTGGCCGGATGTTTGGGGCCTTTGCAGAATACACTTGGCAGGGACCTGGACCAGTCTTGTGCTTCTTCAGAAAATTGACATAGTACTACCAGAAGAAGCAGCAACACTTCTCCTGGGAAAATACTCAGAAGATGTTCCGATGTGTAATAAGGATTCATTCTCTATGATGTTCATACCAGCCTTATTTATTTATTTTGTTAATATTTTTTATTATTACGTATTTTCCTCAATTACATTTAGAATGTACATTTAGAAAGTCCCCCATACCGTACCCCCCACTTCCCTAACCACGCATTTCCATTTTTTGTCTCTGGCATTCCCCTGTACTGTGGCATATAAAGTTTGCATGTCCAACGGGCCTCTCTTTCCAGTGATGGCCTACTAGGCCATCTTTTGATACATATGCAGTCAAGAGCTCCGGGGTACTGGTTAGTTCATAATGTTATTGGACCTACAGCATTGCAGATCTCTTTAGCTCCTTGGATACTTTCTCAAGCTCTTCCATTGAGAATCCTGTGCTCCATCCAATAGCTGACTTTGAGCATCTACTTAAGTATTTGCTATGCCCCAGCCTTGTCTCATAAGAGACAGCTATATCCGGGTCTTACCAGCAAAATCTTGCTAGTTTATGCAACGGTTTCATCGTTTGGAGGCTAATTATGGGATGGATCTCTGGACATGTCAGTCTCTAGATGGTCCATCCTTTTGTCTCAGCTCCAAACTTTGTCTCTGTAACAGTCTGGCGGTTCCTCAGAAAATTGGACATGGTACTACTAGAGGATCCCACAATACCTCTCCTGGGCATATATCCAGAAGATGTCCCAACCAGCAAGAAGGAATCCTGCTCCACTATGTTCATAACAGCCTTATTTATAATAGCCAGAGGCTGGAAATAACTCAGATGCCCCTCAACATTGGAATGGATACAAAAAATGTGGTACATTTACACAGTGGAGTACTACTCAGCTATTAAAAAATGAATTTATGAAATTCCTAGGCAAGTGGATGGATGTGGAGGGCATCATCCTGAGTGAGGTAACACAATCACAAAAGAACTCAAATGATATTTACACACTGATAAGTGGATATTAGCCCGGAAACTTAGCATACCCGAGATATAAGATACAATTTGCAAAACACATGAAACTAAAGAATGAAGACCAAATTGTGGACACTTTGCCCCTTCTTAGAATTGGAAGCAGTCACCAGCATTATTTATAATAGCCATTTGCTCGAAAGAACTCAGATGTTGCTCAACAGAAGAATATATGATACAGAATGGATACAGAAATTCTAGTACATTTAAACAATGGAGTACTATTCAGCAGTTAAAAACAATGAACTTATGAATTTCTTAGGCAAAAGCATGTATCTGGAGGATATCATCCTGAGTATGGTAATCCAATCACAAAAGAACACATATGATATGTACTAACTTATAAGCCGATATTAGCCCCCAAACAGACTACTCAAGATACAATTTGCAAAACGCATGAAACTCGAGATGAAGGAAGACCAAAGTGTGGATACTTCATTGGTTCTTATAATGGGGAACAAAATACCCATGGAAGGAGTTACAGAGACATTTTGGAGGTGAGAAAAAAGAAAGGACCATCCAGAGACTGCTCCACCTGGTGATGCATCCCATAGACAACCACCAAACCCAGACAATATTGCATATGCCAGCAAAATTTTTTGACAGGACACTGGAATAGCTATCTCTTGTGAGGCTATGCCAGTTCCTGGCAAATACAGAATTGGATACTCACAGTCATCTATTGGATGGTACACAAGGCCCTTAATGTGGAATCTAGAGAAAGTACCCAAGGAGCTAAAGGGTCTGCAACTTAAAGGAGGATCAACATTATGAACTAACCAGTAACCCCCTGAACTATGTATCTAGTTGCATATGTGGCAGAGGATGGCCTAGTCAGCCATCAAAGAGAGGAGAGTCACTTGGTCTTGTGAAGATAATATACCCAAGTACAGGGGAATGCCAGGGCCAGGAAGCAGGAGTGGGTGAGTTGGCAAGCAGGGTAGGGGAAGGTATAGGAAACTTTCAGGATAGCATTTGAAATGTAAATGAAGAAAAATATCTAATGAAAATGAGTTAAAAAATATTAGCAAAACCTTATATTAGCACGTTAACAGCACATCCTAAAGATCTCAAACACAAAGAAGAAATGACACCCAAAAGATGTGGTGGCAGGAAATAGTAAAACTCAGGGTGGAAAAAAAAATAAAATAGAAAGAAAAATACAAATAATTTTTGGAACAAATATTGGTTCTTTGACAAGATCAC
Organism: Mus musculus; assembly: GCF_000001635.26. Lineage (NCBI taxonomy): Eukaryota > Metazoa > Chordata > Mammalia > Rodentia > Muridae > Mus > Mus musculus. The sequence continues at coordinate 117,089 of NT_187060.1, forward strand.
TAAGATCAACAAACTATTATTCAAGTTAACTAAAATAAAAAAGATAATATCCAAATTAGCAAAATCAGATATTAAATGGGGGGACATAACAACAGACACCTGATAGGTCAGAAAGTTTCGCAAAGTGCTTCTTCCTCCTAGAAGCACACTTGCTCAACCATATTAATTGCTGCTGTATTCATAATTATCTGCAACTGGAAACAACCTACATGTCCATAAACTGAAGAATGTATAACATATATGTTATATTTATACAATGGAACATTACTCAGCTGTTATGAAATGGATGGAAACAGAAAAAAAAAACAAAACTAAAAACAAAAACATAACCTGAATAACGTATCCCAGTCCCAGGAAGATAAATATGCTATGTGTTGATTTATATGTTGATATTGACTGGGCTGGATAGTTTTTTGTCAACTTGTCACAAAGTAAAGTCCCCTGAGAGTAGGGAATCTCAATTGAGAAAATGTCTCCATAAGATTGGTCTGTGCAGGCAGGACTGCAGGGCAGTTTCTTAATTAATGATTGATGGGTAGGATTTCTGCCAATTGTTGATACTGCCATCCATGTGCTTGTGGTTCTGAGTTCTCTATGAGAAAGCATGAAACCATGGGGAACTAACCACTAAGCAGAATGCTGCAGACACTCTGGGCCCCTTTGTCTGCGTGGAACGGATTTCTAGTCACAGGTGGGCAAAGCGTTGGATGAAATGATAGACAGATACACAGAGGAGAGGTTGTGTAGAATCTGAATGTAATGTGTCAAATTGAGCATCAAACTTTTTATACAGAAGAGAATAGGAAAGTTGGGTGACACACAAGCAAGGTACAAAGAGGTTACTGGATTCTTACAGAAAACGGAGGAATACAAACTCAGAAGTTCTCACAGGAAACACCTGGGATAAAATTCACTGTTAACAACTGGGATCAAAAAGAGCTCCACCAAATATCCACATAATCTTAGAAGTCAGGGTCAAGGGCTTCGTGCCCTTGCTATAGTTCTTATTTTAGTCTATTGTATAGACCACCTTCCCCCTAGGCAATTGTAAATACGTGTATATGGGTGGAACTCAGCTATCTATAGTTCTAAGTATGTACTCTGCTTCCTCCTTAGGTCTCAAACTTCCTTCTTCCTAGATGATGATAAATTCTTGTGTAGGGCAGTGACTTAGCTTTTATTCAAAGTGGTAGTATAATACCAGAGGCAATTCTGAATGCCACTGAATAGACAACATTCTTACTGAATTCTAAGCCCATGGTCAGCTCAAGGACTTTCTAGGATATTGGAACACTGGCAAAAGCTTAGCTATATCAGAATTCAATCTTAAAAAGAACTTATAATAAGATAACACTAAAAGAGAGCATGTGGATCCATACACCAGACTAACGCGGGAATAGGGGATGAGTATATGGGTTAATGAGAAGGCCAAAACTCCAGAAGGTGAGCTTCCGTGAAACTCTTTGCCTCATGAGTGCTTCCAGGCCTCTCGGCCTGTCAAGCTGACTCGACTGGTGTGCGTGGCAGCAGTACCCATCCATGGTCTCTGTATTAGCTCCTGACTCTAGGTACCTGGCCCATTTCAGTTCCTGTTCTGTCTGTCTTCAGATGATGAATAGCAATGAAGAAGTGTAAACCAAATAAGTCCTACCCTCCCCAACTTGTGCTTGGGTTATAGTTTTTGGTGACAGCAATACAAAGATTAACACATTCTACATTACATATGTGATGGCCTGTCTACAATCTGTAGATCCAGTGAAGTTAGGTATAGAGGAAGGACTTGGGTGCATACATTGATGCCCATGGTATGGGGATATAGAATGGATTTTATTAGTGGACAAAGATGGACAAGAAAGAGAAGATCAGGTGGCATAGTGGAGGGAGATGGGGTTGAATAAGGAAATGCAGGAAGAGATATTTGAAAGAGAAGTATTTGATGAATGATGACCGAAAGGTGGAGGAACTGGAGATGATGGGAGGTAGTGAAAGAACCGTGGGGAGTAAAATTTGGGGGGACTGTAAGCAGGGTATATTAAATGAGAAATTAATATTATTTTTAATTTTATTAGAATATTAAGCATGGCAGAGGGTCTCCCAGGAATGTACATTTTACCTCCAAAATACTGGGCTTTGATGGATTCTTGGTGAGGTGAACCACTTAAAAGCTCTTACCACTCTTAAACACTTAAAAGCTGGTACCACTCTGTTACCACTCATGCTGTTGTAGAGTTTCTCTCTACTTGCTGCCCTCACATCACATCCCTCATAATCTATGGATTGTATGAAAATTTAAGGGGGGTTCCAGCCCCTCACTGGGCAATATCATTGCCACCAACAGTGTTAGTTAGATCTAACTTTCTCAAGGATTGCAGCTGATGCAGATTAATACTTCAACCACGATCTTGGAAAGAATTACTACGAAAAGCATGCCTTTTTTTTTTTCAAAAGTCAGGCTGGTGTTCAGATGATTATTATTTCTTTGTACCTATTTCCTCCCTCTAATTCCTGATATGATTTAAGAAAAACATGGTTAATGAACAAATGTGCACCCTGAGGATTCAAAGTAGAAAGGGATGATAGGTTTTTACATAAAAGTTTAGTTTTGTGATTCTTTTAAGATTTTTGAAGGATTAATTTTTGAGATAGATAAAAACTAATCCTTTATGTATAACAGCAAATTTCAGTCTACCAGTAAGAGAAACTGGCTGAAAAAAATACCTTACTTGCTTACAACTTGTTAATCAATAACAAGTTTTTTAGTTAGAAATGTGTGTTGGTTCTTGGGGATAATATTGGATATTTATAAACATAATTTATAAATAGCTCATCATAAAAGTATAGTGAGAAGATCTTTTCCTTATATATTCTCATAATTATTCACTAGAAGAAAATAGAAAGTAACCAGTATAAATTTTATACTAATTGAAAGATTGTGCAGAGATATATAAGCAGTGTGAGAAAAATAAAGTTGGTGCTTTGTTCCATCCACCAAATGTGAGTATATATGGAAAGTGGTTGAAGCTTTGCACTGTCCAACAAATGTGTGTGTGTGTGTGATTGTTTGTGCTTCTTAAAGCTTGCTTCTTCTACCATGTATGTAAATGTGTCTTGCCTGCTTTATATGCCATCTAACCAACATCCCCTCCTTGAATCATTGAACACTCTATCACAGCTACTCTTGGAAAGGCAAACAGACAGCAAACACACAGAACCCTACTGGGCATAACTTGAACATGTATGAGACCACCCACCTCTTCCAGTGACACCCTTCCTCCAACAAGGAAACACCTAGTCCAACAAGGTTACTCATCCGAATACAGCCTATGGGCCGATGGGAACCAATTACATTAAAACTACCACACCTACCTAGCTAAATGCATACATATATTCATGCATAAGAGATAAACAGAGAAAGAGGGTGAGAGAAATAGAAAGAGAAAGAGTGATTGGTAGATGATAGAGAAATAGTTGCATACATATCTATATAAATACATTCAATCATTACTTCATACATACATACATACATACATACATACATATATAGATGATGGATAGACAGATAATGATATGTGTTATTAATCTAAACACTAAAGACATGGTGCCCTTTATCTCACACACACACACCCTGAGCATTGTTTACAATCCTCAATTAAGACATAAAGTTTGGACATTCGAACTACAAAGACATATAAAAACAAATCCACAAAACTCACAATGTTCATTTGGTGTGCATAGATTTGATTAATATCTAGGATTTTCTTTTTTGTGTATATTATGAGAGATTACACCCTAAAATCTTTCCCAAACTTGTCCATTATTTTAGTTACTACCGTGTACAACCTGATACTTATAATCCACTAGATAGTAACGTTACAGAAGGTATTTATTGTGCTGAAGATATTCAGTCATACCCCTCAGCTCCAAAATATATCTTTTAAAGACACATAGTAAGGAACGATCTTCCAAATGACCTGAAATGAAACTGTCACCTGGTGGAAAATAACACAGCACAGGAAGAAATTTACACATAAAATTTATATTCATGTGAATATTGGTCAAAATGATTACAATTGTAAAGTTGAATTACATAGTGGTATGTCTTTGAAACAATAGGAAAAAATGATGTGCATACATTGTGCTTTCCAAAAAGAGTAGGAAATGTAAAACATTTAAGCAGTGGCATGTTGGTTTCTAATGCCAGGAGATGACTAACATAGCAACAGACTAATAATGTATCCTCTTCAAAAGTTAAAAGAAAACAGCAACAACAAGAAGAGAACAACAATCACAAGGAACCATGTCATCCGTGGCATCTTCAGGAGGATGTGCAGCACTCTGAACATGGTTCCAAGGACTTTAGTAGATGTCTATTGCATTGTCAGCCTGACAAGATTGTGTTCAACCATCCATGTCTGTATACTAAGGTTGGGAACAATCCATCGGGGATGAGTGACCTAAAGATGATGAGTTCTACTCCCCACTCTCCTTGCTGCTCTGGAGACTTCAAACCTGAGGGGAGGAATGTTATATTGATGAGTATGAGAATGCTCAAATCCTTTTTGTCTACATTGTGTAAATGTGGCATCTCTTTAAGTGAAATGTAAGAACTGCTTGGCCAGAAGGTACAACCAGAGGCCTGTTGAATAAAGATGCTACTATAGAGACCCCATGTAATGAGAAAGGTCTTTCTGAAGTACCCTTGGATAGAGGTGGAATTTAAGATCCAATTATTCAAAAATGGCATGTAGGCACTACTGTTGGCCTTATTGTCATACCGAGAACATCCCCAACACTAATCAGAGATGTATGGCTAGTGGTCAGAGGTGATTGGGTAATGGACATTGGGAAGAAGTGAGACCCTATGAGCCATGAAAAATAGATAGGACCCCAATGGTCAGAGGGGAAATACACGAGGGCATCTTTGTGAGAATTTGGAAATCTAAAACCCCTTTGTACAGGTAAACTAGTATGTTTGGTTGGGTAGAGTTTAAATTTGCATGTTCTTTCCTTGACGTGAGCTCAAAGACTCAGCCTACCTCATGCAGTGGAGCCCATTCCAGGTACTTCCTTACAGCTAGCAACTCCTCATCAGAGAATAGAGCATCTGTCCACTGTAGTAAATGTGGTGCCGGATCAGGAAGCAGTCTGAGCACTCACCAAAAACCTGGCTGACAGTTCCACACTAGTTCTTCTTCTCAGGCATATGTTCTTCTCCTGGGTCTAGGTATGAATCGTGAGGAGTACATCATTTTAGTTTCTGCATTGAGGAAATGAGCTTTTGTTCTGGGCTGTACTTCTTAATGTTCGGCTCAGGTAATTTAAGCTTGGGTGGTCTGGAGGTCCATTTGGGAGTTAAAATTAGAGGAGGGGGTGACTAAGTGTCTCCATCAGAGGAGAACATTGCAAGGTCATTTTTAGTCAGAAAAGCATATTTGATGACCACTTGGGGAAAATGAGATCTGAGGCCCCTGGTAACTCAGAGTCAGTAGATTGAAAACTTTTTGGTCAAAGCAGAAGGATCTGAGGCCCAATTAAATAGACTTAGTAAGTTTACTCCCACAGGGGCATATTTAGAATGTCTGAGAACCCTTTGGATATTGGTGGACGGTAGCTCTCTATTAGAACAGGGAGGGCTGGTAGATCTTTTGGTGAAAAGTGGAATATTTCAGGTATAGTCTAAAAGCAAATTCAGTAAAAAGACAGTAATTGGAATACTTTGGGCAAGGAGAGACATATGCAGTATCCCTATGTGCAGGAGAAGAATTGTTTCTTCCCGTCTCAGGATTGGTGATAGATCTAAGATTCTCTAAAATAGGAGGATGGTTATAGGAGCTTCATTGGATTGTATAGAATAGTTTTATCCTGTTATTCCTATGTCTGCAGCACTATTGATCAGAAATTGAACACTGATTGATACCTTGAGAATTCTAGGACATTCCAGGTACTTACTCCTTCATCAGCTCCAAACATGAAATCACAATCAAGAATACACATCATCTGAATGTCAGTGGTAGGCATGACAACAATCTTAGAAGTCTTTTAAGAGGGTGTAATGTAGTATTTTCTGGTTTAGTGTCTTCCTTAAATATATGTCTATCCACACATTCCTCTGCATGGAGGCCAGGATGTCTCTGTCTAAAGTAACAAAACAAAGATAGTAAACTGATTTACCCTTACCTTGATACTCTTCTGTTTGGGATTTCAGTCCAGAGTGTTCAGAAATCTCTTAGGTCAGAACAGTGCTTCCCAGACCACGGAAATTAGAAGTTATAGGTAGGACATACACTGGGAAGATGGAGAATCTGGGGGATTTCCTCAAACACACTGTGCTCCACACAGGTTGGAGCACTCTCTGTTGTGAATGTCTAAATCTTCCTAAAGGAAGATAGGGGAGGAGCTTGGGCAGTTTTGCACAGAAGTAGAATGGTTGTGCCCTTCATCAAAGAGGTAATGTGGCAAACTTCATGAGAATAAGGAAGTTGAAGCATTCTGGTCATAAGCAGCATTTCTGTGACACTTTGCAAGTGTGAAATTCTAAACATACTTGTAAGAAGGGTAAAATCTCTGGCTATTTTCAATAAATAAGAAATACCATTTCACATTGGTGAAAATGCAAATACCTTCTGGAGAAGAGGGAGTCCCAGTATTACTTGATTTGCTTACAAATCTTTTTTTGTAGAATTTAGGATATCCACATATTTTATGTAGTGTGTGGAAAGCAGGCAGCAATTGTTTCAGTATTCCAACAGGTTGGATGGTTATCTTTGGTCTATGAAACCTTTAGTCAGATGACATAAGAGCAAGGCCACTTTTCTTGAATGGAGGAATGTCTCCGAATATTTGTAACAGGAAGAAGTTTGGAAGTAATCTTAGACAGTTGTAATATAGCAGGCACACATAGTCAATAAGACAAGATCTATTTACACTTTACAAGAGAGTGTAGGTATGTGTCTACCACTGAAAAAAAAAGGAAATATTTCAGTCAAATATGGGCATTTGAGAAGGCTTTGTTGCCCAATAGACACAGGGAGAAGAGGAAATATTTATGACTAGATGTGGTGTGTCTGAGGCTTCCATAGGGAGAGGGAAAGGCACTGAAGCCCTGGTATGACTGGATGACATTTATAGACCTCTTCGACAGAGGATGTGAATTTGAGAACCACTGGAACAAAAAGAGTCATTCTTGTGCCCCTTTCAAATGAGGAGTTCGATGTGAGACACAGTTAAATGGAAATTTTTGCCCTCCATCAGATAGAGAATAGTTTGGAATTCTTTCTGATCAGAGAGGGTAATTATTGAAGACCTTTTGGATTGGAAGTGAAGTTTGGGGCCTGGGGCAGGTAGAGATGATCTCAGGCCTGTCAGGCTTACAAGACAAATATTGGACCCTCATGTATACAGAGGGTGCATTTGATATATAATGGACACAAATTAGTGGTCTAAGTATTGATGTTTAGGAGTAGAAGATTAAAGCAGAATTAGAATCTGCTTAATGTCCCCAACCTCTTTAGGGTTAAGGAAGTGGCCTAGCCTACCTTAAGCAGGAGAGGTAGGACTGCTTCACAACTTTGAAGATTCCCATCTTCACATACACCTTGGTAAGCCTGGCAGCAATACAAGTATTATGCACCAGGCATGACTGTAAGTCTCTAAGCACTCTTGAAGCTTATCATCAGTTATATGGGTGTTTTCATGAAGGATGGTACGAAGGATAGATGACCTAAGTTTCAGGCTCTGTTAATGCAGGGCAGAATTAAGTGAAGTATAATTTCCTAGAGACCATCGTTGGAGGGAAATGATCTAAAGCTCATGATTGGAGTGTTATATTTGAGGCTCATATGTATGTAAGGATGCTCTTAGGATACCTGAATTTTGGTACCCTTGGGAAAAATGAAAATTCTGAGATTCCAATAGTAAACTACAGTCATAATTATGACTGACCTTGGGCAGAAATGGAAGGTTTTGGGTATTGTTGGTAACAGCAGTAGGTCATGAAGACCACCTATCCCAAGTGAAATTCTGATGACCCTTCATCCAAAGGTGATGGTATGAGATACCTTGAAAACAGGTTGAGTAGCATTTGTTCATACCTACAACTTCTATGACCTTCCGGACCCATTTTCTTAAAAAGAAAGAACCTGGGGCTGGAGAGATGATTCAGTGGTTAAGAACACTGACGGCTCTCCCAGGGCTCCTGAGTTCACAAACATCTGTAATGGTATCCAGTGCCATCTTCTAATGTGCAGGCACACATGCATAGAGAACACTGTATATATAATAAATAAATAAATACTTAAAAAAGAAAGGAACAAAGGAATGAAGGAAGGAAGGAAGGAAGGAAGGAAGGAAGGAAGGAAGGAAGAAGGAAAGAAGAGAAATAAATTTAGGAGGGAAGAAAGGAAGGAAGGAAGAAAGAAAGAATGAAAGAAAGAAAGAGAGAAAGAAAGAAAGAGAAAGAAAGAAGGAGAGAAAGAGAATGAAGGAGTTAGAGAGAGAGAGATAGAAAGAAAGAGACAGAAAGCAAGAGAGAGAGAAAAAAAAGAAAGAAAGAAAGAAAGAAAGAAAGAACGAAAGAAAGAAAGAAAGAAAGAAAGAAAGAAAGATAGAAAGAAAGAAAGAAAGAAAGAAAGAAAGAAAGAAAGAAAGAAAGAAAGAAAGAAAGAAAGAAAGAAAGAAAGAAAGAAAGGAAGGAAGGAAGGAAGGAGGGAGGGAAGAAAGTAAGAAAGAAAGAAAGTAAGAAAGAGAGAGAGAACGAAAGAAAAAGAAAGAAAGGAAGGAAGGAAGGAAGGGAGAGAGAGAGAGAGAGAGAGAGAGAGAGAGAGAGAGAGAGAGAGAGAGAGAGAGAGAGAGAGAGAGAGAGAGAGAGAGAGAGTAAGTTAGTTAGTTTTAGGCCATGATTAACCAAGTAGCAGGATCAAGTAACCACATTGTGCAAAAGGGAAAAATCTAGTTTATCTTGGGTAGAGGGAGAACAGAATGGTAGTGCATAGTTTGCTTCCATCTAGTCTCCCCACCTTCCATTATCCATATATTGTATATACTGTTGGGAAGAATACAAGGAACAATCAGCACACTCTTCCAACAGGGAGAGTGGTTGTCTGACCTGAGGTTGTATTTGTCTGTACCTATCTATAACTGAGAGACAGGAACACACCATTTCTGACACCTAACTCTAGGAAGATCACATGCATATTATTTTTCTTTCTATGTTCTGCCCTCTGCCCTACACTCAGAAACATGTGAGAGCCCACTGAGAAGTTGCAATTGTGTTTGCCTTGCAATCTTTCTAATAGAGAGTGGCACTGAGGTAGTATGAGTTTAAGTCAAGTTTAAGGTGCCCTTGAAAAGAATACTCTTGGGCATCCCAAGAGGCTATATCTGAAACTCCTATGACTACAGGTATAATAAATGAGACCCTCTTGGCCATAGGATCCAAACCTAAGATCTCTGTCATCATTGCTCCATGACACATACACCCTTGTCAAGCAATTAGATGTCTATGTTCCTTGAGGTTGAAGGAGGTAATTATAGCCCCCTTTTGTACTACAATGAACTGCATGTGAGTGGACATCATTCTACTTTTTTTGTGGGAATGGCATAAAGCTTACTTAGTCTGGGGTATCTTTTTTTTTTATTAGATATTTTCTTTAATTACATTTCAAATATTATCTACCTTCCTAGATTGCCTTCTGAAAATTTCCTATGCCTTCTCCCTCACCCCGCTCCCCAACCTACCTACTCCTGCTTCCTGGCCCTGGCATTTGCCTATAATGGGGAATAGAGCCTTCACAGGACCAAGGTCCTCTCTTCCCATTGATGAACTCCTAGGCCATCCTATGCTACACTTGTGGTTAGAGCCACAAGTTCCACCATGTGTTTTCTTTGATTGGTGGCATAGTTCCAAGGAGCTCTGGGGGAGGGGTACTAGTTAGTTCATATTGATGTTCCTTCTATGGGGCTTCAGTCCCCTTCATGTCCCTGGGTATTTCTCTGGCTCCTTCATTGAGGACCTTATGCTCTGTCCAATGGATGACTGTGGCATCCACTTTTATATTTGGCAGGCAGTGGTTTGGGACATCTTTTGTCACAAGAGAAATGACTGAGTCCCACATTCAACGAAACTGAAAGTTTGAGGGTATTTCTACTAAATGAGTACTTTAGACAATCTTGGGCAAATAGAGAAGGTCTGCAGGAGGCTTAGTCATAGGAGGAATGTCTGACATTCTCTTCAGTGAAAAACAAAACAAAACAAAGAACTGAGGTAACTTGGGAAGAGAGGAAGTACTGGGCACTTAGGAGTAAGAGAAAATAATGAGACCTGGTTGGTACAATGGCATGCATTAGGAAAACCTTGGAGAGGGGGTAAGTGCCATGCAACATCCTGTTATGTATGAATGTCCCTTTTACCTTGATCAGTAAAGGAAGTCCCTCCACTGCTCTTCAGCTTCCAAATCTTCCTTAGTTGGTAAAAGTTCCACATCCTGTGTTTAGTCTGGGGGAGTTCAGATAACATTCCAAGCCTTTTCAAACAGCCTGGATGTCTGTCCCTGGCTAGGTTGCCACCTTCAGTTTGTCTTAATATGTACATATATAGGCAACAACAATTCAATTGGATTGCAAAGCATAACATAGGATCCAGTCAATACTTATATATATATATATATGACCTGGAACCACAAACCAGAGAAAAACAATATATTTCCCCTGTCATCCTTATAAAAGGGAAAGGCTTGAATCTTACTTAATTAGAGAATATACATTTGATATATTTCAAAGTCATAAGTGAATGCTTGAGGATACAAGGCACCATGCATTATTATTCAAAAGAGCATATCTAATGGCATTTTATGAATAAAGAATAGTGTGACCTTCCTTTGGTCAAACACAGTGGTTAATGCCCCCCTCCCTTGCAGAAATGGACAAGATCCAAGGCCATATTTTGAGGGAAGGAAAAGACTGAACCTCACTCAGCCTCACCCAGGTTAGTTCTCTTGGCTACTTCAAAAAACAAGGAGTGTGAGAGGAATCCTGGGAACATAGGAGTTATGAGAACCTCTTCTCAGAATGGTAAGTTCCAAGACCACCTTCAACAGAGAAAAAATCGTGAATGTCTTAGTTCCTAAAGTAGAGGTCCCCAGTCATATTTTGCAGGTCAGAAATATCCAGTTCACCCATGGTCAACAGGGTAAGTTTCTAGGCTTCACTGGGTACTGGAGGAATGTTCAGACTCTGCCTCACTAGCTTCCAAGTATTTCCCCCATATGCATACCCTGTGTAACATCTTTGAGAGTCCAGTCAGTGGTCACAACAATCTCCCAGCATAAGTAGTTATGCAAGCATTGATGTTTCCTCGAGGCTGTGTTCAGCTGCACACATCTGTGAATAAGAGATAGGAATGGTGCATTTTGATGACCATTTTTGAAGCACAGGATACGAGAGCCAATTTCAGATTTCTATTTTCTGTCCTATGATCTAAAAGGATAGAAAATGTGAGGTGTCATTGGTCGTGTATGTATTGTATGGATATGTTAAAAGCAAACTTAGTTAATAGGGGTATTTGCGAGGCACAGCCAGAAGAGAATCTCTGGTGGTTCAATAATTGCACAGATGGACCTGAAGTGTCCTAGTACAGAGAGTAGATGTATGAAACGCCCCTTTGACACAGGAGCTAGTTCTGAGAGCCCTTTCAATAGTCTTTGATTTCCCAGGACCCCCTTTGTAGAAACTGAAGTTCTAAAATCCACTTGGTGAATTGAAGTAGACAATAGGCCCAGATTCCTACTGGGAAAACAGGGAATGTTAGATTCTCTTTTATGTAGAATGAGTGGTATAATTCTCTTATGGTCTGACATCCCTTTAAGGAAAAATGATTCAAAGCTACTTGGTAGGATTAGGAATATTCCTTATAAGGCATAATACATGTTTTAGGCGACATTTGCCCAATAGGGTCTAAGGCAATGTTAGCCCTAGGAGAGTTCTGACATTCTATTCAGTGTAGTGAGAAAAAAATGAGTTACCATGGGGAAATGTGGGCCCCATGTAAAAAAGGAAATCTCAAAGGCCCTCCTGAAAGAGGAGGGCAGACTCCTCTTGAGGCAGAATGTGAAATTGCCATATACACCTCTGTCAAAGGTAAAGGTCCCTGGTACCTTATAGAGTGGAGAATGTTTCCAGGCATGATCATAAGTTTCCAATTCTTATTCAGAGTTTTTATTTTCATAGTTTGTGTTCATTCATGAGAGACATGGCAGCAATATATATTTTTTTTTCTTCCAAAGGCTTTCAATGACTGTTGCTGGCTAGTATACTTCTTTGACTTTATTCATCTATCCAGGTCTAGGCAGAATTAATGAAGTTATTACATTTCTATTGACTTGCCTAAAGGCAGATGGCACAGGTACTTTGCTCTGATTTGTAACTTGGACTATGGGACCTCAAACCAGAATGGTCTAGGGTACATTGTTTACAGAAGGAGTCACTTTTAGAAATATGGCTGACCAGCTAGGTATAAAACTACTTTGAAGTATACATTCACATATATACTTCATATATTTGAATGACATTTTTGAGAAAGAGAACGTGTTGGGTGGATAAGGAAGAGAAGGAAGGTCACAGAATCCCTCAGACAAAAGTTTACCTTGGGAATTGGAAGATGTCAAAAATAACTTATCAAGTGCAAATGTCCTCATAGTCCAGAATACCCATGTGTTCTGAGACTTTGAGTTTTGCTTGCCAACAATCAGAGCAGTTTTATTTCAAATTGTTTGGTAAACTCTAGCTCTATGTTCTCCATAAGCTGTACAGCAGCATCCCAGGCATAGGCACCAAAATGGAATTGATCCATTTCAAGTGACAGGCTTAAAATTAAAAATTAGATTAGAGTTCATATAATTACTGTCATGTCCCAGGACATCATTTCAGAGTGTTTGGCATCCCTTCTTTTATTTGAGCATGCCTGGCCATCCAGGTCTGAAGGGAATCTTTAGGACCTCCTAGAGGAATAGACCTCATGGTTCTATGGATAAAAGTGGATTTTCTGAGGTAAGCATAGTCAAGAGAAGTTGATTTAAAGTTTCCTTGAGGAAAAAAAAAAAGAAAAAAAAAAGAACATTGGCTTGAGTTTTTCATGTCAGTGGCTTTTCTGTAGGCTCCATAAGCAGCAGAATTTGTATTAATCCCCGGTCAAATATAAGGGTGATTCTATTTTTCCCTAATTCAAAGATAAAATGAAAGATTCTTCCTTGACAGAGTATCTATGTCAAAGATTCTTCATTGAAACCTTTTTGAACCTAGAGTTTACCTTGAACTGAAGGAAAAGTCTCAGAAACATTAGGAAAAACATCTAAGGTTCAGTCCATAATATCAGCAATCTCTGTGGGATTCCTCGACCTAAATGAATGTCCAAGCCTGCTTTGGACAAACTGGTATGATCTGAGGCTCCCTTTGCTTCAGTAGGAATATGTGATGCCTCCTTAATTAAAGGTAGAAGGAATGAGTAGCCCTGGGGAGAAAGGAGTTGCTGATATCCTTGTAACAGGAGAGATGATCGGAGTATAAAATTCCCCATAATATTTTGAGCAAAAATTAAATTGTTTACCTTAGCTCATGAGGTCCTAGCATGGCCACAACTTCTGACAGTTCTTCACAGCCTGGGGTATCCATATCCTTAGCTGAATTAGCAAGGCATGAAATATAGATACCATGATTCATGAAAAGCTTCGGATTGTATCCTCAGCATGATTGCCTCCTAAGAATTATGTTCAACCAACCAGAACTGAGTTATAATGATGATTTCACACAATGTCATGTGACTATACTCAAGGAAGTGGCATAAGGTTCCAGGATTGGCCTCCTCCTCTTGATTTCTGTGAACTTTGAGCAGAGGGAGCAATTCTCCTTGGTCAGAGGTAAAATATCCCATGGGTTCCTGAACGGAAGGGATTTTTATGATTGCCCATTGCATCAAAGGTGTACATTTTATGACCTTGATCACCACAGGAAGGAAAATAATATAGGTTTGGAAAGTAGAAAGTCCCTCAACCCTGTTGGACAGTAGGGGAGTTGCCCTGTTCACCTTCTGTAGAGGAGTTTGTTCCAGGCACTCCAGGCCTCCACATCTTCAGAGAACTCTAAAAAATCTCTTAGGACTCCATGAAGATTTGACAGCAATCTGAGGTTTCTTCTGACAAGTTGGCTCAAAGTCCCTGGATTTGTTGCCTATTAAACTTACAACAAAGCACACAGGTGTGGGTGTAGTGTACAGTTACCTTTCTGATGACCAGCTTAAAGAGAGCCTTGGATCCAGGCTGAGGTTTTTATACATTGGCCATGGGACTTGACTCTGGAGTTCTGTGAGGTTTGTTTTGTTTGTTTGTTTGTTTTTGGTGGTCAAAAGCGTATTCCCTAACCAATAAGGTCTGAGGGAGAAGCTCTTAGTTGAGTGGTAGACCTGATTCCACCATGAACAAAGACTGAAGCTCTTGTGTATTCTTGGTACCAAGGATTCAGCCTGAAGCACACTAGAGCTGAGCCTGAATATTTGAGATAAACTTCTCACTCACAAGGTCAGTTCTATACCTTGCTTCATCAGAGAGGCATGTCTCAGACCCTTCCAGTGCAGAAGGAGGAAGAATAAAGCGTTTTACTCAAGGTCAGCTGACCCCTTTGGCATACACATAATGTCAGGGGATACTATGGTTAGAGGAAGCAAGGTTTAGGTGCTCTTCAAAAGATAAACCAACTGGGTGTCAGCCCCCTTGAAGTTATGGGATACTTTACATCGAGGGGGCCTGACGTGATGGAGTTGATATTTATGCTGGAGGTATAAATTATCCTGGGTCTAGAAGGGTACATCTGAGTCCCCATTGTAACTTCATCAATGCTATTGCATGCTGATAGTAAAAGAGCCAACTTTGTGGCTTTCTTAAAATGTTGTTGGGGTCTGTTGATAAGTCCTTTGCTTATCATGTCATATGTATCAGGGCATCTTCAGTTATTGAGGACCTATGTGACACCTTTGTTCTGAAGTGGTAATTCTGAGGGAAATTAACGAAATTCTGAGGTTTCTGGTTCTCATATGATAATGCTGCCTTCAATACTCGGGAGTTTCTAACATATTTGATTTCGGGGTTACATCTGAATCCCCCTTGAGTTATTGGTGTAAGTTGTGAGTCACATAGGTTCTATTTCATGTATGTGGGTATACTGTCATTGTCTTCAGACACACCATAAGGTGGCATCAGGTCCCATGACAGATGGTTGTGGTACAACAAGTGATTGCTGAGAATTGAACTCAGGACCTGTGGAAGAGAAGTCAGTGCTTTTACCTGCTGAGCCATCTCTCCAGCCCCAGCACATTGGTTCTAGACAGGTAAGATGAAGGTCACTTAGGCTATTGGGGATGATCTGAGGATCCCTGGTTCAGAATGGGCATATCAGAAGTTCCCTTGGTCCATACAGTAGTTTAGAAGATCTGTGGTTCTTAATCTGTAGGTCTGAACCTTACCAGAGAAGAATGCCTGGAGTGTTTTTGAATTCCTAATTTAGACAAAGTGTACCTGATGACTCCTTGAGCCACTGAGAGTGATTTAAGCTCCACTTCAAGAATGGGGGGACAGTGTGAGTCTTTTTGGTGCTGAAGGGATAATTCTGAGGTTTGTGTGTCAGAAACAGGACTTGGAGGACCCAGTGACAGAGTGATAATGTTGATGTATCCACAAACAATCTATAAAGGATGCCATCCTTTAGAGGCAGAAAGGTTCACACCATGTTGGGGAAAGTAGAAATGCCAAAGACTATTGTATCTGTACAAGATCAAGGGTCGATATGGAGAGGAGAGAAGGCCTGAATATTTCATGATTGAGACGTCCTGGGAACCTAGAACACGCAAATCATGCAGGCCATGCAACAGCTTAATCAATCTCCAGTGTGCTAGGAGACATTTCCCAGCTAGTTCTCCTGATAAATCTGCTGCCTACTTCTAAAAATGGCAAGGCTTTCTCATTTTTGCTGGTCAGCTTAATGTCTATGTCTTGGGTTCATTAACGTGCTGGCTACTCTTAAGCTCTGAGACTTCAGGAACCCGGGTCCTGATTCTTGGACAGGGGTAATTAGGTCAGAGGATCAGAATAAGAAGCACTTGGTGCACCTTAGATCAAGGGAGTGGAATTTTCATGGACTAGATCAGATCTAGTAGGTAGGTCTAGGTCCTCAATGTTCAGAAGAATCACATAATACTCTCCATGAGGTGAAAATTATATAGCACATTCTTCTGGATACAATTGTGATCTAATCTTAATCAGAAAGAGGATTCTTGTCCTGCTTTTAGTCACAGGGGCATAGATGAGGCTTCAATGTGCATCTGAGGCAGCTAGGAGTGGAAATTGTAAGTTTGATAGACAGTTGATGAAAAGAAAAAGTTCTAAATTCATGTTGTTCATAAGGGGCATAGAAAGGGAAAATATGAGGGCAGCTTCTGTATCAAAAAAGAACTGAAAATGCCAGAGTAAGAGAGAGTAGGGCCCAGGCCACCCTCTTGAGATGGACTGCCTTACAGGTTCCGTTTGGCAGGCTGGGAAGCTCTGGTGTGTCCCTGGGCAGAAGGAGGAAGTCAGAAGCAAGGAGTAAGTCGTAAGCCTCCTAGAGCATTTTCGATATCTCTTTTGTCATAAAAAGCACTGGTGAGGCCCAGTTTCTTAGATGGAGCATTTGAGGGGCCACCTATTTCAGCCTGAAGCATTCTGAGCCTTTCTGAAACAGGGATCACAAAGCCAGTGTCCCTTTGGTGAGAACTGGAAAGTCTGAGTCCACATTGGTCTGATTGAGAAGGTCCGACACCTCCTTTAGGGAAGAGGAAAGAACTACAACTCCCCTTTTGCAGTGCGATCCTGTTGAGATTGATTTTCAAATGATGTGTATATTTGTGGCCTCCTAGGACAGAATGGTCACAAAGGGGGAACCCAAATTTATATTGTAATGATGGGTCTCTCCGAGGACAGGAGAGAGCAGGTACCACATCCTCTGCTTGAGATATTGTATGTTTGTCATATCTTCGCATAACAGGGAATGTTCCAAAAGGGAATGTGGTACTCCCTTTTGGAGGTATGAATGCCCATAGGATAGGCACAAAAGCTATGGGCTCCCGTTTGGCACTTCTGGAAGTTTTCTCTCCCTCTTGGACATTAGGAATATGTTTTGAGTCTTCCTTAGTAGAAAAAGAATGGCTGATATCCTCTTGGGGTGATGATGAGTGTTGCACACCTCTATGGGGACTGTCTCCATCTGGAGATGACTCAATGCATTCTTGATCTGTAGGGGAAGCTTGCAGGGCTCCTTGGGTAACAGAGGCTTTCCTCTGTTTTCTCTTGGTAGAAGTAGCGTGTCTGGGAATCTCATGAGGAAGGTGGGATGCCTGAGGCTGTCTTCATGAGAAAGAGTGGTTCGCATGCACTCTTCTGTAAGGATGGAGGATGGCTTGTCAACCTTATGCTCTGAATTGGAAGCTTTGGTGTCCCATTGGTCTGAAGGGGCTTTTTCTGATGGGGTTTCAGTAGACTTAGATGGTCTGTGAATGCCTTGGCTTGGTAGGGGACTTCTGAGGCCCACCTCATGAGATGGTGAGCATCTGCAGGCTCCTTTAGCAGAATCAGATGTGGCGAAGTTTATGTTAGTCATAGTTTTAAGCTTTACAACTCTTTCTTAAATTTGCAAACTCTTACCCAAATTTTGGAAGAATGGCAGTGTTTCCAACCCACATGTTTTGAGCGCACATATTTCAGGCCCTCTTGATCTACAGAGGAAGGGCTTGGTCTTGTTTTCCTCAATTTAGAAGGTGTGGGGCAATTTCCTGGAGGAGGAGAATGACTGAGACCTTTTTTACAAAGAATACTAGATCTGAAACTCAATTGAGATGATTTTAAGGGGGAGATGCTCCTTTGAGGAGTAGAGGTAGGACTGGATTCCTTTTCTGCATACTTGGAAGATGTGAGGCTACTTACGGCAGAAGAGATACATTTTAAGGCATCAAGTTCTGAAAGGCAGTATCTGATATCCCTTTCAGGAATTGGGACATGTTTCAATATCCTTTGGTTAGATTTCAAACGTCTAGGGTTCTTTTTGAGATAAGAGAAATTTCTCCATCCATCTTCATGAGGAGGGGTAGGCATAATGTCCCCTTCTGCACAAAGGGACAGTCCCTGAAACTCTGTTGAAAAGGAAGTATCCACGGTTTCTTGGTGAGATGTCACAGGTTTTAGAGGCCCCTGGGCAGGTTGAGAAAGTTCTAGACTTTCCTGGGGAAATGCTGGTGTTCTCAGGATCCCTTGTTCAGATACTAAAGGGCCCAGAGCACCTTCATTGGGTTTCAAAAAACACAGAGACCCTAACACAGATGCCAAAGCTTCTGGAGTCCCTGGCACAGATTTTGAACTCTTAGAAATGGATTGTGTATATGTCAGAGGTTCTTCTGTCTCTGGACTAAGTGGTGAAGGAACTGGTAATTTGGGAGAATCTTGTGTGGCTGACAAAGATTCTATGACCTCTTGGGTGACAGATGGTATTTCTGTACTATTTTGCATACATGCCCATATTTCTAGTGTGTCCTGGGAAGAATCAGAAAGTCCAAGATCTTCAGGATTGGATGGTAAATATCCTAAAGCCTCCTTTTCCAACCAGTGTCCTGGAGGCTCTTGAGGTAACAAGGAAGTTTCTGTAAGCCCTTGGGAAGATATTGATGTTTCTAGTACACCTTGGGCAGACATGGAAGGTCTCCAAGACATTAAGACAGAATGTTACTCTTTCAAATCCAATTGGACAGATGGAGAAGGTCCTAGACTCACTATGGTAGATGCTGAAATTTCCAAAGCTCGTGATGAAGCATTGGATATTCCTGGATTGCCATGTGTACAGGTACAAACTTCCAGGTTCCCCTATAAAGACAGCCAAGGGCCTCCAGCTTCTTGAACAGATAACAAATGTCCTGGATTCCCTTGAGCAGATAGGGACAATGTCAAAGGCTCTAGGGCAGATGATATAGATCCTAGTGTTCCTCGATCAGATAAAGAAATTACCATGGGTCCTTTGGAAGAATGCATAGATCCTGAAGGATCTGAAGTAGATGGATCTGTTTGTTGAACCCCTTGTAGAGAATTCAAAGACTCATTTGGTCCCTGGAATGAAGTTAAAGGTCCCTCTGTAGGTTTAGAGAGGTCTAAAGGCTCTTCTGTGGAAAGGGAAGATCCAAAAGGCTTAGGGAAGAAAGTGAGGAACTAAGTTGGGCAGAAATTGCAAGTTCCAGAGGTGAGTCATTGGATATCATATGTCCTGGGGTAGCTGTTGAAAATTTTTGTGCTCCTCATGCAAATGATGAATATCCTAGAGCCCCCTGTGGAGGCAGCAATGTTTCTACAGAGCCTGTGTATTTGCTGAAATCCTCAGAGATCCCTGGTCAGATCTCAAAATCCTTGCTGTATTTTGAGCAGGGTGGTTATATCCCTGACACACTGGTAAAGATGGTGAGTCTGCTACTGTGTAGTGTGTAGATGTGGAGTGAGTTCCTATACCTTGTGTATGTAAAGAAGGACTTGAAAACCTTTTGGAAGATGTAGAATGTTGGGTAGACCTTTGTGGACATGTGGACAGATGTATGGTCCCCTTGTGCAGAGACTGGGACTCACACCTCCTTGAGCAGAATCAGAAGATCCTGGAGTCCTTTGTTCTGAGGATGAAAGACCCAGTGGATTATGAGAACATTCATAGCATTGTGATGTATTCATCATTGCCTGGGCTGAGATAGAATGTTTCAGAGGCCCCTGGGCAGATTGCAAAAGTGCTAGATACCCTTGACCAAATGGGAAAGTCTTTGCACCTCCTTGGTCAGAACAGGAATGTCTACCAGGTGTTGGCGATGATGGTGGCAATGTTCCTAGATTTGCTGAAGTAGACTGAGAAGATGCTACAGCCTGCCTCACTTGTGGAAAAAGGCCTATAGCACTGTGTGACTCTTCATATTGTGCAAATATCCCTGTGGCATCTGTTGAATTTTCTCGATTTCTTTGTTTGGGGAAAAAAGAACTTTGCATGAGCAAAGTTCCCTCTTGTGCCCTGGAAAATTTCTTGTGCTTTTGAAAAGATGACAAAGCTTCTAGAACCTCTGGAGTAGATACAAGATGCTCCTGAACACCCGGTACTGATGGTGTAGGATAAAAGGTTTCTTGAGATTTCTGGCTAAGTAGGAAAGTTCGAGTGTCCCTTGGGAAACCTGGGGATCTTTGTGCAAAATGATGGGCAGTTGGAGAAAATCCTATTTCTGTCTGACAAGAAGTTGGAGGATGCAAAGTATCTTGAGCAAATGAAACACTTTGTGTATTCCCCTGTTTAAAATTGGGCTTTTAGATACCCTTGGGAAAAACAGAAATGTCCGAAAGCCTCTTGGAAAGATGAAGAACCTAGGGTTCCTTGTGAAGATAAACAAATTCCCAGAGACATCTGCTCAGATGACACAGATTCTGGTCGCACCTGAGTATTTTGGGTAGACCCCAGATGTCCTGGAGTGGGAAGCAAAGCTCCCACAGTCTCCTTTGCAGACAGGGACTTTCCTACTGTGGCTTCTGCAGATAAAAAAATCCCCTCAGTGCCCTGAGCAGATGTGGAAGACCCTAGAGTTGTTTCTTTAGATTTAGTCACTTCTAGATGGCATTATTCAGTTGAACAAAGTCCTAGAGTTCCTTGCTCAGATCTCAATAATGATGGTGACAACTGTAGTGATGTAGTAAGATCCAGGAGCAGTCCAGCACATCTGAAAGTGTCTGAAGTCCCTTGGGTAGATGGAGAACATTCATTTGTTTCTGAAACTGTTGGGGAAGGAGTTGAATGCAGTAGAGCCCCTTCAGCATATCCAGAATATGGGTCATTGCCTGGGCTGAGCTTGAAAGTGTCAGAGGCCCCTGGGCTGACTGCAAATGTGCTAGGGTCCCAGGACCAGATGGGAATGTTTCTGCACCTCCTTGAGTAAAAGATGAATGTGTACCAGGTTCTCGAGGTGATGGTGGCAAAGGTCCTAGAGTAGACAAAGCAGATGTAGAAGATTCTGTATTCTCCCTCACTAGAGGCAAAGGGCCTGAGGTAGTCTGTGTGTGATTACATTGCCCCAAGCCCAATATCCCTGAGGAATCTGCCGAAGGTTCTATTTTCCTTCGGGTGGATGACAAAGAACTTAGCACAGGCAAAGTCCCCTCTGCAGCTGTGGAAAAGTCCTTACACTTTTGAGAGGTTAGCACATATCCTTGAGAGTCTTTACTACATAGAGGATGCTCCTGAGAACCTAGTACAGATGGTGAATGTGTTACATATGCTTGTGAATATGGAATGGATTTTTGAGATTTCTGGCTAGGTAGTAATGTCCCAAAGTCCCTTGAGGAAAGTTGGGATCTTTGTCTAGAATGTTCAGAAGGGGGAGAAAATCTCATACCTTTCTGGCAATAAGTTGGATGTTGCACAGTCTTTGGAGAAAATGGCACAGTTTTTACACTCCCTTGCTTAGTTGTGGGCAGTTTTAGAGACCCTTGGTCAGAAAGGGAATTTCCAGAAGCCTCTATGGAAGATGAAGAGCTTAGAGTTCCTGGTAAAGAGGAAGAAATTCCCAGAGGCTTCTGATCAGATGGAAAAGACTCTGAGACCAACCGAGTGATTTGGGTGGACCCTAAAGGTCCTGGAGTGGGAGGCAAAGTTCCCAATGTCTACCTTGCAGACATGGACTTTCCTGCTTTGGCTTGTGCCAATAAGGAATGACCCCTAGTGCCCTGAGCAGATGCATAAAACCCTACAGTTGTTTCCTTAGATTTAGTCCCTTCAGGTATGCAAGGTCCCAGAGATCCTTGCTCAGATCTCAAAGATGATGGTGACACCTGTAATAATGTAGTATGATCCAGGTGCAGTTCAGCACATCTGGAAGTGTCTGAAGTCCCTCAGGTAGAAGGAGAATATTCATTTGTTTCTGAAACTGCTGGGGAAGGAACTGAATGCAGTAGAGCCCCTTCAGCAGATACAGAGATATGAGTCATTGCCTGGGGTGAGATGGAATGTGTCAGAGGCCCCTGGGATGATTGCAAATGTGCTAGGTTCCCGGGACTAGATGGGAATGTTTCTGCACCTCCTTGAGTAAAAGATGAATGTGTACCAGGTTCTCGAGGTGATGGTGGCAAAGGTCCTAGAGTAGACAAAGCAGATGTAGAAGATTCTGTATTCTCCCTCACTAGAGGCAAAGGGCCCGAGGTAGTCTCTGTGTGATTACATTGCCCCAAGCCCAATATCCCTGAGGAATCTGCCGAAGGTTCTATTTTCCTTCGGGTGGATGACAAAGAACTTAGCACAGACAAAGTCCCCTCTGCAGCTGTGGAAAAGTCCTTACACTTTTGAGAGGTTAGCACATATCCTTGAGAGTCTTTACTACATAGAGGATACTCCTGAGAACCTAGTACAGATGGTGAATGTGTTACATATGCTTGTGAATATGGAATGGATTTTTGAGATTTCTGGCTAGGTAGTAATGTCCCAAAGTCCCTTGAGGAAATTTGGGATCTTTGTCTAGAATGTTCAGAAGGGGGAGAAAATCTCATACCTTTCTGGCAATAAGTTGGATGTTGCACAGTCTTTGGAGAAAATGGCACAGTTTTTACACTCCCTTGCTTAGTTGTGGACAGTTTTAGAGACCTTGGTCAGAAAGGGAATTTCCAGAAGCCTCTATGGAAGATGAAGAGCTTAGAGTTCCTGGTAAAGAGGAAGAAATTCCCAGAGGCTTCTGATCAGATGGAAAAGACTCTGAGACCACCCGAGTGATTTGGGTGGACCCTAAAGGTCCTGGAGTGGGAGGCAAAGTTCCCACTGTCTACCTTGCAGACATGGACTTTCCTGCTTTGGCTTGTGCCAATAAGGAATGACCCCTAGTGCCCTGAGCAGATGCATAAAACCCTACAGTTGTTTCCTTAGATTTAGTCCCTTCAGGTATGCAAGGTCCCAGAGATCCTTGCTCAGATCTCAAAGATGATGGTGAAACCTGTAATAATGTAGTATGATCCAGGTGCAGTTCAGCACATCTGGAAGTGTCTGAAGTCCCTCAGGTAGAAGGAGAATATTCATTTGTTTCTGAAACTGCTGGGGAAGGAGCTGAATGCAGTAGAGCCCCTTCAGCAGATACAGAGATATGAGTCATTGCCTGGGCTGAGATGGAATGTGTCAGAGGCCCCTGGGATGATTCCAAATGTGCTAGGTTCCCGGGACTAGATGGGAATGTTTCTGCACCTCCTTGAGTAAAAGATGAATGTGTACCAGGTTCTCGAGGTGATGGTGGCAAAGGTCCAAGAGTAGGAAAAGAATATGTAGAAGATTCAGTATTCTCCCTCACTAGAGGCAAAGGGCCCGAGGTAGTCTCTGTGTGTTTACATTGTCCCATGACCAATATCCCTGTGGAATCTACGGAAGGTTCTAGATTCATTCGTGTGGATGACAAAGAACTTTGCACAGGCAAAATCCCCTCTGCAGCTGTGGAAAAGTCCTTACACTTTTGAGAGGATAGCACATATCCTTGAGAGTTTTTACTAGATAGAGAATGCTCCTGAGATCCTAGTACAGATGGTGAGTGTTTCCCATCTGCTGGTGAATATGAAAAGGATTTTTGAGATTTCTGGCTAGGTAGTAACGGCCCAATATCCCTTGAGGAAGCTGGGGATCTTTGTCCAGAAGGTTCAGAAAGGGGAGAAAATCTCATACATTTCTGGCAATAAGTTGGATGTTGCACAGTCTTTGGAGAAGACGGCACAGTTTGTACACTCCCTTGCCTAGTTGTGGACAGATTTAAAGACGCTTGGTCAGAAAGGCAATGTCCAGAAGGCTCTATGGAAGAAGAAGAGCCTAGAGTTCCTGGTGAAGAGGAAGAAATTCCCAGAGGCTTCTGATCAGATCCGAGTGATTTGGGTAGACCCTAAAGGTCCTGGAGTGGGAGGCAAAGTTCCCACAGACTGCTTTGCAGACATTGGCTTTTCTACTGTGTCTTGTGCAGATAAGGAATGCCCCCTAGTACCCTGAGCAGATGCAGAAAACCCTACAGTTGTTTCCTTAGATTTAGTTGCTTTAGATGAGAAAGGTCCCACAGTTCCTTGCTCAGATCTCAAAGATGATGGGGACACCTCTAGTGATGTAGTAAGATTCAGGTGCAATCCAGCATATCTGGGAGTGTCTGAAGTCCCTTGGGTAGATGGAGCAAAAAATACAGCAACTCATTCATCATCTTTACTTTGTGCTTGCAGGCTGGTTGCAATTATCTTGTAAGCATTAAAAATCAGTCTAACATACTGCCTATGTTCCATAGGGTTTCATTGATGTGAGGAGACATCATGACTCAGGCAACTCTTATAAGGAAAATTTAAATGATGTTGTCTTACAGTTTCAGAGGGTCAGTACATTATTATCTTTGTAGGAAGCATGGCAGCACCCCGGTAGAAGAGGTCCTGGAGAAGGAACTAAGTGGTCTATATCTTAGTCTGAAGGCTACCAGAAGTAAGCTTGTGGCCACAGGTAGCAAGGAAGAGGATTGATTTTTGTCTCTGAGCAGAGATTGAGCACTACACAAAAGCAAGCCTACACAATGATACACTTCCTCTAACAAGCCAACACCTTGTAATAATGCCACATACTATGGGCAAAAGATATTCTAATCAACACATTGCGTCATAGGACATAAAGAAAGATACTGCATGATTGCATTCCTCTAGTCACAGGTGCGACATACCTACAAGCTTATATGAACACACACACACACACACACACACACACACACACACACACACACACCAATCAGATATGCACGTGCATACATATATATTTGTCTATTTATTTACTTACTTACTTACTTACTTACTTACTTACTTACTTTGTTTTAAATTTGTTGGGTAAGAACTTTCTACATACACATAAATGAGTTTTAGCAAATTCATCCCTATCTTCTCCTCCTTGAATTGTTACCCATTTCTCCTGTATCACTTTTATCCTTAATTACATTTTCATTTTTATATAGACGGCTGTGTAGTGCCATGCCCTGAGCAATCGCGTGCATGCCGCAAGCAATCACTGAGAAGAGCAGTGCATGCCATGAGCAATCGCCATTATAAGATGGTGCTGGCCTCCCCTGTGCCTAACTAGTAAACAAGCCTTGTACGCAGGTGCAAGAGTGAACTCACTCCTAGTCACTGCCCATTCTCGGGGCATAATAGTGGGGTGATGGGCAAGCAACGAATCAGGAGCTGTCACGTCACATCAGGTGTTGAAACGTCATGCTGTTGGCGCCATTTTCCCGGATCATGGTCTTCCTGATAAGTAAGCAATAAATCTTTTGCCACAGAAGATTCCGGTTTGTTACTTCTTTCTTGCCGGCCGAGTGGGATGCAATAAGTGGCACCGAGGAACCCGGGAACTTTATACCATCACACCAGTGCAAGGAAGATCCCTTGTTCGCGGGGCGTTATCAGAACTGCGGGATGAAAGGCTCTGTAAGGTACATACAGTTTTGAAATTTCTCCAGAGTTAGACACCCTTTTGATTGTTTGCACAGCGATTGCACTTTTCCTTTCAGTTTCGTTTTTCTTCCACTGCTTCCACTGCTGACTGGTTCTTAGTCACGGTCAGGCCTGGATAGCGCCTGGACAGCGACCAGTTTCAGTCACGGTCAGGACTGGACAGTGCCTGGACAGCGTCCATTTTCAGTCACAGTCAGGCCTGTACAGCGGCAGTATGAGAATCTCGCATTCTATAATAGTGGCCTTACACTCGGTCCTGAAGCAGTGTGGCCTAAAATGTGCCACTAATACCTTAGAGGGATTTGTCAGGGAGATAGACCATGTGGCACCATGGTATGCTTGCTTAGGGTCATTTAGGACTTTTCATGGGCCTTGATCCCGAGGAAAAGATATAAAAAGAAAAGAATGCCTTGGGAGAGATTAGAAAAGGGATGGAAAGGGAGAGAAGAAGGGAGATCCAGCTGGAGAGGCACATAAGGAAAGGAGCCTCTACGTGCCACTAGATGAGTTTAAGCAGCTAGCTCTTAGTAGCTCAGAATCTGATGAAGGGCTTAGCTCCTCTGAAGAAACGGACTTGGAGGAGGAAGCAGTTCATTATAAGGGAGAAAGGTACCTGCAAGATAAAATGCAAGCTACTCAGTACAGAAAAAGTCCAACAACGACTGGTGAAAGCCAGCTTGCTGCTCGGCCTCGGAATTGTTGGCTTCAGTGTCCTAGTGAACCTCTGCCTTATGTGCATAGGTAGTTGTCAATTTTTGCCTACACCTCATGTAGGGGTAAACCCTCGAGGCATCAGGCCATTACAAGTCTGGCAAATGGATGACACTCATATTTCCTCCTTTGGGAGAAATCAGTACTTACATATTTCCTTTGACACCTGCAATGCTGTAATGTTTGCCACACCTTTAACAGGGGAAAAAGCCTCTCATGTTATACAGCACTGCCTACAAGTGTGGAGTGCTGGGGCAAGGCCACAATTCTTAAAACGGTTAATGGAGTAGCATATACTTCTACTAAATTTCAACAATTTTGTCATTAAATGGATGTCACTCACTTGACTGGCCTTCCTTATAATCCTCAAGGACAAGGCATTGTGGAATGTGCCCACCACACACTCAAGTCTTATCTTATAAAACAAAAAGGGGGAGTTGATGAGACTCTGCCCTCAGTGCCAAGAGTAGCAGTATCTATGTCACTCTTTACACTTAATTTTTTGAATCTTGACGAGCAGGGACGTTCTGCAGCTGAGCGACATAGCTCAGACCCTGATAGACCAAAAGAAATGGTCAAACGGAAGGATGTTTTAACTAGTCTCTGGAAAGGCCCGGATCCTATCTTAATCAGATCCCGGGGGGCTGTTTGTGTTTTTCCACAGAGTGAAGACAACCCATTTTTGCTACCGGATTGACTCACCCGCAGGATATTCATCAACGATGGTGCAAAAATGCTGACCTCCTTAGGACTGTTCCTGATCCTGACAATGCTGAACTTGTCTCAGGTTCCTAGTATAATGGGTGAACAGATATGTGCTATTCTCTCGACTTTCCCTAAACCAATGTCAGTTCGCCATGATACTATAGTTTTTCCAAAATTCTTTACTACTAATAAAACAGTAGATTTGCCATATTTACCCTATGATCCAACTCGTTATTATCATTAGGAGAAAATCACTCCTTACTAGAACAGGGTTTTTTATGTTTTCAAATTAATGGACAAGGACATTGTATCAACCTCCCAGCCTGAGCTTTAGGGAGGTTTAATGAGCACCGAGGAGGTTGGGTGAGCACAACCCAAGATACTTCTAATGTAGATATAACCTTTACAAATCGGACCTTTTGGCAGGATGCAATTTGGGTTAATGGTACGTTTGTACCACCTAACTTTTCAGACAAAGAACGTCCCCACCAACCAAAAATAGCCCCTCATTGTGTCTTGGAAGATGAAGGTCTGATCCTGCCTTGGTCTGATTGTCAATCCTCCATCACTTGTTGGGCAGATCAGAATAAAACTTTTTCCTTTTCTTCCAACATGACAGATGACCCAAAGAATGAATTTTTTATGAAAAAGAGATTTTTCATTCAGGACTTTAGAATGCATTCCTTTCACAAGTGTGTGCTTTGAGGAGTCAATGGCAATTGTACAGATTTCAATCCTTTGATTTTTATCCAGGGAGGAGCAGTTGTAAAGGCTTCTTTTACTGGCATCTCAAGATTTGCTCAGCACTGGGGAATACATGATGCCTCCCAGGACTCTTATGGACATACTAATATCAGAGTAGAGATCACTGGGTTCAATAAAACTTTGGTAAACCAGATTAATTATACATCTCCCCCAGTCTGTGTTTACCCCCCTTTCTTGTTTATATTCTTTCACGTGATTCATTTGAAGTCTGTTCCAATGATTCTTGATGGATTTCTCAATGTTGGCATGTAACAATAAACACCCATGCCATGGTGCCACGGATCCCACTTTGGGTCCCTGTTCTGGTGGAAACACCCTCCACCTTGAAAGTAAATGGGAGAAATGCCCTAAAGATACATGAAGTACACACTAGATTAGTTGAAAAGTGGAAAATTAGCTGATAAGAGCAACTGTTGTTTGGGCAGTGGTGCTTTATGTCTTTAATCCTATCACTTGGTTGGCAGAGGCCAAGAATGTCTGAGTCTGAGACCAGCTTGGTATACAGAGTGTGTTCCAAGACAGCCAGGTCTACACAGAGAAACCCTCTCTCAAAAAATAAACAAACAAACAAACAAACAACAAGCACCTGTTCTATGAAGAGGACCTGGCACAATGCACCCACATAGTGGCTTACAATTTATGCACAGCTACAGTTTTAGAGAATCACTGCTCTCTTTTAGCCTCTGTAGGCTATAGAGGCATAAGTGAGAGAGAGGGCATGAGCAGACTAGCACAGAAGTGAGAGAGGGCATAGCACATAGGTGAGAGAGAGTTCCTGAGCACTCTAGCACATAAGGGAGAAAAAGGGGCTGGGCATCCAAGCACATAAGTGAGGGAGAGAGGGCCTGCACATCCTAGCACACTCTTGTAATCAAGCTCAGTACTAGGAAGGTTGAGGTGGGAGTTTACCAGGGATTGTAGGGAATCTGGATGTTCTCTTCTGATCTATTAGGACAGCATGGACTGTTCTGTTGTGGGTATGTACATACAGAAAAAGTACACACATTTTAATTTTTATGCACATAAATAAATAACAAAAATTATTACAGTTGAAATTAGCAGTGCCATTTCCAGTACTTTCATGTTACACATTTGTTCATGTTTTTTCAATTCTGCAAATGCTTATCAACCTAGAAACTGGAAATCATTTGTCTTAAAGATGGTAGCTCATTTCCACCTCCTGAGACCTCCCTTCTAATCAATGGTGCCTGGTACTCCATGACAGCATACACAGGGTATATTCAGCCAAAGGGTGAAATCCCTGGATGAGACCTGTTTTCTATATCTGGCATCACAAAGGGTCCTCAGAGACATGTGGGTCTCTCCTGATAACGTTTTATTTATTTGTTTGTTTGTTTGTTTGATTTTGTTTTGTTTTTTATTTTTGTTATTGTTTTGTTTTTTATTTGTTTTATTTTTGTTTTGTTTTTTGTTTTTGTTTTTGTTTTTGTTTGTTTGTTTGTTTGTTTGTTTTTCCCATTGAGCAGACAAGCAAGGAAAGGTGCGGTTGTGAAGGAGTTCACTTCTGAATGACCTGGAAGAGATAACCAGCTCTGATCAGGGTTATTGGACTGTTAAAGGATGTGTGACTGGAGGGAAATCTCAGTCGCAAGAGGCCACTATGTGAGGAAAAACCTCCCGATCTGCATTTCCAAGGCTTCTGAGGGTTAAATGAAGGAGGAAGATCATATTTATTTATTTTTCCTTTTTTTTTTAACTAAGAAGACATTATAGTTTTTAAGAGAAGAATGGCTCTTAAGAAAATAATGGTGATTCCAAAGAAAGATTACTTATTACTTTTGGACTTTGATGATGAAGAAGATGACATAAATATTTCGGAGGAGTCTCTTTCTGAAGGTTACTGCATATTCAGTGTTGGGTATTAATTGTGTGTTGTGCAGTTCACTAGACTTTTACCTAGTCACCTGAAATGGAAGAAGTCTTTTCTCAGAGATTTTATATAGTTCATTTGAAATTTTACCTATCTATCTATATCTATATATTCCTATACCCGAGTTTTAGCAACACATATAACTACTCTTGACATTGTAGTCAGAATATGTTGATAAAAAATAACTTGTTATGATTTTGCCACCGGAAAATACCTGAACATTGTTCCAATAATATGTTTGCAAAACTTGAATTTATTTCAAGAACATTACAAATAATTTATTTCATTCTTTTTTTTTATTATTTATTTTCTTTTTTTCTTTTTTTTACATTTCAAATGTTATTCCCTTTTCTGTTTTCCCCTCAAAAAATCCCAGTCCTCTCCCCTCTATCCCTGCTTTCCAACACACCTACTCCCAATTCCTGGCCCAGGCATTCCCAAAACTTGGTCATAGGAACTTTACAAGAACAAGTGTCTCTCCTCCCATTGATGACATACTAGTCCATCCTCTGCTACATATGCAGCTGTAGGCATAAGTCACAACTTATGTTTACTTTGATTGGAGATTTAATCTCAGGGAACTCTGGGAGTACTTGTTAGTTGTTTTTCCTCATAGAATGTTCCTTGTGTACTTTCTCTAGCTCCATAATTAGGGACCCTGTGCTCAGTCCAATGGATTTCTTTGAGCATCCACTTCTGTATTTGTCAGGAAATGGCAGATCGTCTCAGGAGACAACTATATCAGTCTTCTGTCCCTAAGCTCTTGTTTGGCTTTTCAACAGTATCTGGGTTTGGTGGTTGTTTATGGTATGGATCACAGAATGAAGCAGTGTCTGGATTCCTTCAGTCTTATTTCCAAACTTTTTCTCTGTAACTCTTTCCATGGATCTTTTGTTCCCAATTCTAAGAAGGAACGACATATCCACACTTTGGTCTTCCTTCTTGTTGAGTTTCATGGGTTTTGCAAATTTTACCTTGTTTTTTTCTGAGCTTCAAGGATAATATCCACTTATCAGTGAGTATATATCATGTGCTTTCTTTTGTGATTGAGTTATCTCACTTAGGAACATATCATCCAGATCCATCCATTTGTCTAAGAATTTCATGAATTCATTGATTTTAATAGTGATGTAGTATTTCATTATGTAAATGTACTATATTTTCTGTATTCATTCCTCTGAAGACAGGCATCAGGTTTATTTTCAGCTTCTTGCTATTATAAATAAGTTTGCTATGAACATAGTGATGCATGTATCCTTATTACAAGTTGGAATATCTTCTGGATATATGCCAAGGAGGACTATTGCTGGATCTTCAGTAGAACTATTACCACATTTCCGAGGAAACCCCATCTGCTTTCCAGAGTGGTAGTACCAACTTGCAATTCCACAAGCAATGGAGGAGTGTTCCTACTTCATCACATACCCACCAGCAACTATTGTCATCTGAGTTTTAGATCTTAGCCATTCTGACTCTGTGAGGTGGAATCTTAGGGTTATTTTGACTTTCTGTTCCCTGATGATTAAGGATTTTGAACATTTATGAGGTGATTCTCAGCCATTCAGTGTTTCTTAATTTAGAATTCTTTGTTTAGAACCGTCCCCTTTTTTTAAAATAGTGTTATCTGATTTTCTGGAATCCAGCTTCTTGAGTTCTTTGTATATATTGAATATTAGTCCCTTATCTGATTTAGCATTGATAAAGACTTTTTCCTCGATTTGTTCTAATGATAGTGCCCCTTGCCTTACAGAAGTTTTGCAATTTTTGAGGTCCCATTTGTCTATTTTTAATCTTATAATAACAGCCATTGCTGTTTTGTTCAGGAATATTCCCCATTTAACCTTGTCTTCGAGGCTCTTCCACACTTTCTCCTCTATAAGTTTCAGTGTCTCTGGTTTTATGTGCAGTTCCTTGATCCAATTAGACTTGAGCATTGTACAAGGAGATGAGAACAGATCAATTTGCTTTCCTCAATATGCTAACTGCCAGTTGAGCCAGCACCATTTTTTGAAAATGCCATTTTCTTTCCACTGGGTGGTTTTATCTCCTTTGTAAAAGATCAAGTGACCACATGAGTTTGGGTTCATTTCTCTGTCTTCAGTTCTGTTCCATTTATCTACCTGTCTAACACTATTCCTGTACCATGAAGTTTTTATCATAATTGCTCTGTAGTACAGCTTGAGGTCAGGCATGGTGATTACAAAAGACATTCTTCTATTGTTGAGTATAGTTTTGGATATAGTAGGTTTTTTTTTTTTCAAGATGAATTTGCAAATTGCCCTTTCTAACTCAGTGAAGAAATGAGTTGGAGTTTTGATGGTGATTGCAATGCATATCAGATTGCTTTTTGAAAGATAGCCATTTTTACTATATTAATCCTGCCAAATCATTAGCATGGGAGATTTTACCATCTTCAGAGATCTTCTTTGATTTCTTTCTTGAAGAATCTTGAAGTGTTTATCATACATATATTTCACTTTCTCAGAGTCACACCAAGGAATTTTATATTATTTGTGACTACTATGAAGCACGTTTTTTCCTAATTTCTTTCTCATACTATGTGTCTTTTCTGCAGAGAAATTCCACTGTTATGTTTAAATTTATTCTAAATTCAGCTCCTAAGCTGAAAATGTGTATCAGGATTAGGTTTTCTCTGTTGTAATTTTTGGGGTCATATATACATGCTATCATATCTTCTGGAAATAGAGAAATTTTGACTTCTTCCTTTCCAATTTGTATTCATCTGTTTTCGTTTTGTTTTGTTTTGTTTTGTTTTGTTTTTGTTGTTGTTGTTTTGTTTTGTTTTATTTTGTTTTGTTTTGTTTTGTTTTTTTGTGTAATTGCTCTGGCTAGTATTTCAAGTATTCTATTAAATAGGTAGGGAGAAAGTGGGCAGCCTTGTCCAGTCCCAGATTTTAGTTGGATTCCTTCTGGTTTCTGACCATTTAGATTAAAGTTAAATCCTGGGCCTTCTTTTCTTTTCTTTTTTTTTCTTTTCTTTTCTTCTCCTTCTTTTTATTTTTTTTTAGGTGTATGCCTTGAATTCCTGGTCTTTCCTGGACTTATTATGAATGGCCATTGTATTTATCCAACTATTTGCTCAGCATCTAATCGAATAATCATGGGGTTTTTGTACTTGAGTTTTTTTGTTTTGTTTTTGTTTTTGTTTTTGTTTTTTCTATAATGGATTTAATTGATGGATTTTCGATATTAAACTCTCCCTGAATCATAAGAAGGAGGCCAACTAGGTCATGATGGTTTATCCTTTTGATGTATTCTCGGACGCGTTTTGAAAGGATTTTATTTAGTATTTTTGCATCGATATTCATAATGGAAATTGGAATAAAGTTTCCTTTCTCCATTAGGTTTTGTATAGTTGTAATCTTGCTTCATAGAACATATTAAATAGTGTTCCTTCTCTTTTAATTTTGCATAATAGTTTGAGGAGTATTGGTATTAGGTCTCCATGAATATCTGATAGAATTCTGAACTAAACCCATCAGACCCTGGGCTTATTTTTGGTTGGGAGACTATTAACGATTGCTTCTAATTCTTTAGGGGTGTTATGACCCACACTACAGTCTTGCCAGAAAGAATGCCCACAGGACACTCGGATCCTTCTGCAGTAAAGCTTTAAGGCATCTCGAGAGATAGATGATCAGCTTCAGGACAAGAGACCCAGAGAGCAGAAAACCCCTCCCTTATATAGGCTGTGAAGACAGTTAGAAGTATGGTTGGAGACGTGCACCACCGGAATTGTCTGCCCACCATCAGCCTGATGATGCCATTGGAGAGACAGGGCTCAGGTAATGGAAAGATACCCCGATGCCTGTGCACACTCACCAAGAGCAATAGTGACAATGGTGTTGTGAGCACCATCTTGTAATGGTGGCCGTGAGGACGGCTCCTCACATCTCACCCTTTTTTTTATGTTAGAAGCAACAGGCCACACAGTATGGAGAGTGGAGATAGAGGTCAAATTCCGAGTGTGCAAGCATAGGGGCCTTACACAAAACCTCCTCCCAGGCTCGTCACCCAGAGGGGTCTTGGTCAGCTCCCCTGTCGTTTTTCCTGGGGGAAGGACACTAGGACACTCAACCTTCTTGAAAGATGACATATCTCCCAGAAAGAAGCTCAAATTACACCACAACGCCATTCCAGTGCAGTGCTTAGCTCCAAAACTCTCCTGGGCTGTTAAAGCACACCCGCTCCAACCCATGCAGCAAGACTCGCCTCAGGGTTTTGTGGAGCTGGATGTCCAGCAACCTTATTGCTTGAGCATCATCAATATTCATATATTGGGGGAAACACCCTGCTCCAAAGCAACAAGTGCCTGGGTTACTACCATCCTGTCCCTCCTTGTTTGGGATTTAAGTTTGCAGATCATCCATAGTAGGAGCAGTACTCCACTGTACACAGCCACGCCAAACAAACCACCCCCACCCATTGCTTGAAGTAGGAGAATGCTGCAGAAATCCAGGTAGAAAATCCTTCCATCAATGACAGGTCAAGACATGTCGAATCGACTTATAAGATGGTGATCCTCAGCTCCCGGAGTGTCTGTTCAAATTCTATGGTCCAATTCTGTAACAAATAACAAGACAAAGCCTTTTACAGGTTAGCTGCTCTTGTAAAATTCTGAAATTGTAGTAAGGTGATACAGACCCTAGGCAGCTTATGTTTGCAACCCAGCTGAGGCATTTGCCAAAGAATATACACCTGCTCTTGGACCAGATCGATCTGTTGGTTTACCAACATGAGGCCTCTCTGTATCTGGGAGTTGGCCATGGTCTGGCTGTTCAGGGCCAATGTCACTCTTGCCGAAAGGTCATTTTATAGTTTGTGTTGTCTGAACCGTAGCAGACAAGGCAAGGGCCGAAACAGTGACAGAGGCAGCTATTGCTGCTATTGCTACCAAGCCAACTATAATAGCAGAGATTCCAAAATCTCTCTTTTCTCTAAAAAAGCTTAAATTCTAGAGGCTTCCACAGGAACTGGAACAAATCTAGGCACATGAGTAACCAAAGCAAAGGGATACTTAGTAGCATCCCAACAAGGGTATAGAAACTTTAATTAAGCAAACAATCTAACTCTAATTGATTATTATTTAAACTTTTATTACTTACCACCCACAGAAAGGGGGCCAAACACAAACCGGGGTGACAGTATAATTCACCCTTTTAAATGCTTTATATTTAGTATTAGAGGAGGAGTGATCGAATGACCCCAAACCAGCACTCAAAGTGCCCTACCACTCAAAACCCATTTGGCCCTTTTCACTATATCCACCTTCAATCATGGCCATAGGTGAAAGATCGGTACAGCTCTCATTAACCCCACAAAGTAACCATTGATCAAAAGGGTTAGCATCTGCCCGATCAGAATCCATGAAGTTAAAATCATGTCCAGCAAGGATTTCATTAATCTCTACACTTACATGTGGGGAAAAGGAAAAAAAAAATCCTTCAACCACCCAAAAAGTTTTTCTGGCCTGGCACCCAGTCCAAGGAAGCATGGAGTCCTCCGAGGATCTTCCTTTACAAAAGGGTGCCATTCTGGGTTGCTGGGGCAGTGCTTTCCTGGATTTATGACTAGGCCTCCAGCCTTGGATTATCAAGGCATTGGCTATTATTTCAGAGTGGGTTCCCCAAGCAGCTGCTTTCAACCAGGCCACTGATTGATTTTATAAGGATATACACTGGCGTTGGTCTTTCAATTCAGAGATCATTACAAAGCACAGGCTTCCTTTGAGGGAGAAGTTCTGTTTTCCATCAGAACCTGAATTTGTCCATCTAATGGTAAAAAGGCAAGTCCCAGCTCCCTATCAGTAGTAAAGAAATGTGGAAAAACTTGTGCACTGTGCATGACAGGCATGAACAGAATGCTAGACATAATACCCCAACACAATTCCCCCGATATACTAGGAACCATGATCTCCAGTAGAAGGGTCATTATCCATCGTTGTTTCCAGAATTCCCTCTTTTGTCCACATCTTCTGAAGGGGAGATCCTTCAGATGAGGCATTCTGGAACCCAAAGGGGATTGTCTTCTTCCTGTGGAAAGACACAAATAACTCCTTTGGATCTTATTAAAATAGGATGCAGGCCTCTACATTTTCCAGTTAAGACAACTTTCCATTTGATCATTTCTCTAGATCTGTTTGGTTCTGAACAGTGATGATCAGCTGCAGTGTGGCCTTGCTCATCAATATTCAAAAAATTAAGAGTAAAGAGTACCATGGAGATGTCCACTCTCAGTGTTAAGGGTAAGAGCCTCATCAACTCACCCTTTCTTTTTGATAAGGTAAGTTTTAACAGTGTGGTGGGAACGTTCCACAATGTCTTGTCCCTGTATGGCAAACCAGTTAAATAAGTTACATTCCTCTGTAGACAGAATTGTTGAAAATTTTGAGATGTGTAGTCCAGTCCATTATCTGTTCTAAGAAATTTGGTTTGTCCCCAAGCACTCCAAGCTTCAAGGCAAAGTTGAATGACATGTGTGGCTTTTTCTTAGTAGAGGATCAGTTTTACTGCCCTCTTTTCTCTCTCCCCTTCCTTCTGAATCCCTGGGAGGGCCCTTTTTCTTTGACATGTCTTTCTTTTTTCGAGCTCCCATTCTCTCATTCTGTTAGGTTTCTGACATACTGTCCTGAACCTTTTCTAGTATTCCCTGTCCCTCCACATTGGCTGTTTGGCAGGTTTCATCCTCTAGACAGTTTTATATCAGCTTGCAAATGCCTTGGTGCCCAGGCTTAAGTCTCCCTCTTCATGCTTAAGGTCAAGGTCACTTCCTAGCTTACTACATAAGGCTACAGTTAGAGACCCCGAACAAGAATACCAGGGAGAAATGCGATCCACTTCCTTAACAAAGTTCTGCAGTGTACTGGAGGCAACCTGCCTGTAATGCAGTGATCACTGACTGTGAGGAGGCCATGATAGAGTGAGTCCCTGCTACGATCTACACCCCATTTATAGTACTCCTTAAGCAAAGCGAAAGTAAACACAGTGCTCTGTTCCCTTGTCTACGGAAGGCTTAGAAGATACCTCAGTGCTGCCACTTATCTACGTCGGACTGACAACACCTCATTTTTCAGCACCAGCCTCGATGGACCTCAAATTTCAGCACCAGCCTCAATGGACAGAATAAGAAACAGAATGAGGGCCAGGGCAACCAAGAATAGAGCTTCTACTGCCCCTTCCTAGGGTGCATCTAGATTAAGACCGAAATCAATAGGGATAAGAGGGTCACGATGAGACATACCTCTCCAAACTTACCTTTTCCCTGAAGTTCTGAATCCACCCCATTTCCAGGGGTTTTCCTCAATGCCAGCGATGTTGATCCTGGCTTTATGGCACCGGATGACCTGCGCTACCATCTCGCCAGCAAGAACACATGCAGGACACTCAGATCTTTCTGCAGTAAAGCTTTAATACATCTCCAGAGATAGATGAACAGCTTCAAGACAGGAGACCCAGAGAGCAGAAAACCCCTCCCTTATATAGGTTGCAAAGTATTGTTAGAAATACGGTTGGAGACGTGAATCACCGGAATTGTCTGCCCACCATCAGCCTGATGACGCCATTGGAGTGGCAGGGCTCAGGTAATGGAACGATACCCTGACGCATGAGCGTACTCACCATGAGCAATGTTGACAATGGTGTTGTCAGCACCATCTTGTATTGGTGACCGTGAGGGCGGCTCCTCACAGTGGTAGAAGTAATTGCAGGGTTTCTCTGATCCTGATTTAAATTTGGTACCTGATATCTGTCTAGATAAGTGTCCATTTTATCCAGACTTTCAAGTTTTGTTGAGTACAGCCTTGAATAGTAGGATCTGATGATATTTAAAATTTACTAAATTTCTGGTGTTATTTCTCACTTTTCATTTCTGATTTTGCTAAATTGGATGCTGTCCTTGTGTTCTTTATTTAGTCTGTCTAATGGTTTATCTATCTTGTTGATTTTCTCAAAGAAAAAGCTCCCAGTTTGTTTGATTATTTTTGTATTGTTCCTTTGTTTCCACTTGGTTGATTTTAGCACTGAGTTTGATTATTTCCTGACTTCAACTCCTTTTGGGTGAATTTGCTTCCTTTTGTTCTATAGTGTTAAGGTGTGATGTCAACCTACTCCTATATCCTCTCTCCGGTTTTTTTTAGAGGCATTCAGAGAGAGCTATGAGTGTTCCTCTTAGGGCTATTTTCATTGTGTTCCATTACTTGCAGTATGTTGTAGCTACATTTTCATTAAACTCTGAAAAGTCTTTAATTTAGTTCTATATTTCTTCCTTGACTGTTTTGTCACTGACTAGATTGTTGTACACATTCCACGTGTATGTGCGTTTTCAATTATTTATATTATTGTTGAAGTTAGTCTGTGGTGATCTGATAGGAAGCAGAAAATTATTTCAATAATTTTATATCTGTTGAGGCATGTTATGTGACTGAGTGTATGGTCAATTTTGGAGAAGGCATCGTGAAGTCCTGAGAAGAAGGGACATTCGTTTGTTTTAGGATAAAATGTTCTATAGATATCACCTAAACGTATTTGCTTCATAAATTCTGCAAGTTTCACCATGTATCTTTTTAGTTTTAGTTTCCAGGATCTGTCCATTAATGAGGGAGGGGTGTTGAAGTCTTCCAATATTATTGTGTGTGGTACAATGTGAGTTTTGAGCTTTACTAAAGTTTCTTTTATGAATGTGGATGTCATTGCATTTGGAGTATATATGTTTAGATTTGGGAGTCCATCTTGGTAAATATTAACTTTAATGAATATGACATTTCCCGCCTTGCCTATTTTAATAACTTTTGGTTGAAAGTCAATTTTATTTGATATTAGAATGGCTGCTCCACCTTATTTCTTCGGATCATTTGCTTGGAAAGTTCTTTTCCAGCCTTTTAGTCTGAGATAATGTCTGACTTTGTCCTTGGTGTTTGTTTTTGGTATGCTGAATATTGCTTACACATCCATTTTTTTATTCTATGCCTTTTTACTGGTGAACTGAGTCCACTGATATTAAGAGATCCTAAGAAAAGTCCTTGTTGCTTTTTGTTATTTTTGTTATTAGAGTTGGAATTTTGTTCATGTAGCTATCTTCTTTTAGGTTTCCTTCACCTTTAATTTCTTCTTTTTTCTCGAGTGTAATTTCCCTCTTTATATTGAAATTGTCCCTTTATTATCGTTTGATGTGCTGGATGCATTGGAAGATATTGTGTAAATATTGTTTTGTCACAGAATACCTTGTTTTCCCAAGCTATGTTAAAAGAGTTTTGCTTCATGTCTTGGCTGGCATTTCTGCTCTCTTACATTCTGTATGACTTCAGCCCTAGATTTTCTCCTTTCATAGTCTCAGGGGAGAAGTTATGTGTAATCCTGATAGATCTTGCTTTATATATTACTTGACCATTTTCCCTTACTGCTTTTAATATTCTTTCTTTGTTTTGTGCATTTGGTGTTTTGACTATTATATGATGGCAGAAATTATTTTTTTTCCGGTCCAAATAATTTGGCGTTCTGTAGTCTCCTTGTTTATTCATGAGCATATCTTTCTTTAAGTTAGGGATTTTTTTTCCATAATATTGGTAAAAATATTCACTAGCCCTATAATTTGGAAACCTTACTTCTTATCTATGCCTATACTGGATTTCATGTACGTAATTATGTCATTTCTAAAAGCTGTTTCAAAAATTCACCTGGGCAGTATTTCCTGAGAAATTCAAATCATTAATACTTTATTCCCTTTTACTAATATAGCATATTATGTTTCCATTTTCTGTTGTCCATATAGTACAGAGCCCAGCATTTGACAAAGATGAGAATATATCACCTCAGGTAGAAACAGATGAAGATACGGTGTAATATTTTCAATTTTTTCCCATTTCAATAGAGTACTTCAAAAGTGGTGTTTGTGATCCCTTGACTGGAGAAGTAGATTCAGGAAAAAGAGTAATTCAGGGTCAGATGCTCTTATATGTGTAGTTCAAGACCAGATTGTGGTCCTTTAGACCTTGTGATCACAAAAACATAGCAACTAGTACAATACAACCACCTGCATGAGATGTTCCCAGATATACACACAAAGAAAAGGAGAACCATTATAAAAATAATAGAAGAACCATTTGGGAAGAAGAAGGATCTCAGCAATGGTAGTACAGTTATGAAGAAGTGCTGTGAGGTGTAAATGTATGAATTGTTTAAAGTAAATATTACAAGTTTTTTTTTGGAATTCTACCATGTATTTTATATGGATATGACATATGGTTCAAATCAAATATTATATATTCATTAAAAATAATTAAAATAATTTTCTGTGTAAAGTTTTGTGTGTGGTAGAAAAAATGTCCTATGGTGAGACTCCAACTTAAAGTGTATCTCGCAAGAAGGTAAATCCCCTAGACGTTTTCCAAGCTTGTTTTCCCTGATCTCTGAAAATACAGCTAGGAAGAAGCTCTTTGTTCTCTATAGCCAGCAAAAAGGCTTTTTGTTTCTATACTTTTCAACCAGAGATGCCTGCCTTCCTGTGCCAAGGACAAGGAGATAAAAATTTAGAAAGGACTCACGCCCCACTCCTGCCTTGTAAATTTCACCAAGAACATCAGGAAGAGAAGAACTCCCTTGCCCACATTTCCCAACTCCACCCAACTCTCCTCCCAACTCCTCCCAATTCCCCAGCTAGCTGCTAAAAGCCCCTTACTGTCACAGCTCGGTGTCAAACTCCCCTGCCCTGCTAGGCAGAGTGACTTTGTCCTCAGCCAGCTAATAGTAAAACCTCTTGCAGTTTGCATCAGTTGTGGTTTTCTCTTGGGTCATTGGGGTGCTGGCCAGCTCATCCCGGGACTTGAGAGGAGGCCCAGCTTCTGAGGTCTTACATTTGGGGGCTTCTCCACCATGATTTGTGGCCTACCCCAATTCTCAGAGACCCTGCTTGGAGGTAGGATTCTATCTTTGTCTGTATCTTTGTCTCTATCTTTTTCTATAACTTTCCTCTATCTTTGTCTCTAATATTTGTGCCAGCTCTGTTTGAATTCACTATTCTCCGTTTGCAGTTGTAAATGCTCGTGAGAGCAACGAACTCCCTTTTTCAGATGGAAAAGGGTTACTGACAGACATGTCAGGAGAAACCAGCTGCCACCCTTTGGGACATCCCTGGAGTTCTGAGGGAGTTCTAGGGATACCTGGAGATCTCCTATCAGTGTGCCAAGTGAGAGTGTGCTCACTCGGCTGTCTGTTTCTGTTACTGGGTGCCAAGTGAGTGTCTGCTTTCTTGGCCATCTTATTGGGGCCTGGTCTTGGTTATTGTAATCTTTTTTGTGTATATGTTTTTTTTCCCTGTATGTGACTCTGATGATGGGACCGACTATTATCATGCCCCTTGGACTGACCCTTGATCACTCGACTGAAATTAAGACTAACACATTCTCTCTGTGGATGTCTGAAATCGATTTTAGAGAACTTTCTGATCTACAAAATGGCCAGCTTTGATGATAGTTGGCCACTAGAGGGCACTCTTTGTTTGGTTCTGTTTTCAGCTCTTAAAGTTGTTTTACAGAGGGGACCAGGGTCTCAGCCAGATTACGTGCCATACATTCTCA
Source organism: Mus musculus (assembly GCF_000001635.26). NCBI lineage: Eukaryota > Metazoa > Chordata > Mammalia > Rodentia > Muridae > Mus > Mus musculus. The sequence continues at coordinate 158,316 of NT_187060.1, forward strand.
TCTAGAAAAATTTAGCACCGGTTCCCCCCTCTCCCATCCTGTTTAAAGCCTTGGGTTAAAAAGAATAATCCAGGGTCCCCAGTCCTGGCCCTCTGCCACCCAGAGGTGAAAAAAAAAGTTAAAACTGGCACAGGTTGAACTGCAGCCCTCGGTTTCTCCCAAGATCTATCCAGAGTTAGAAGAACCTCCAAAATGGCATAGCACCCCACCCCCATATTCCCAACTGGTCCCCTCCAAGAACTCTCAACAGGGTGCCACTAGATATTTGGGGAGGGACCAGTTGCTAAAGCCCAAGGCCAGCGAGCTCGAAGCCCAGAGTGACCAGATTCAACCATTGCACTGCCTTTATGTACTTATGACCCTCCTCCAGCAGGCCCCAGACAACTGCTGACCCTTCAGTAATGGCCCTTTTCCTCCTCTGAACTCTATAACTGGAAGGCTAATCACACCTCCCTTCTTTGAAAACCCCTCTAGCCTGCTAATCTAATGGAATCTCTCATATTCTCTCTTCAGCCTACTTGGGATGACTGTCAGCAGCTACTGATTCTTTCACCACAGAGGAGGAGAGGATTCTGAGAGGAAAGAAAGAGCATGCTGGGGGCCAATTGACTACCAATAAAACTTCTGAATGAAATGGATGCAGCCTTCCCTCTGACATGTCCTGACAGGACTGACCATATGGAGCAATTGACAATTTTCTGCTGGGCTCTGATAATAGGACTGAAAGGAGCTGGCAGTTGCCCCACCAATTTGGCCAAGGTAAGAGAGATCCTACAAGAGAAAAAGGAGCCCCCAGCAGTGTTTTTAGAATACCTCTGAAAGGTATAGAGGTGTTACACTACCTTTGACCCTACTTCGGCGTGCCAGCAGGTGACAGGTGTCATGGCTTCCATTGGGCAGTATTCTTCTGACATTAGGAAAAGGTTACAGCGTCTAGAGAGTCCGAAAACATTATCTTTACAACATCTGTTTAAGGAGTCAGAGAAAGTGTACCATAAGAGAGAGAGTGACAGGTCAGCACCAGGGTATATTGTGCTCTGAGTCTGCAGACACGCTTAAGGTCCCCAAAAGACCCTAAATGGGATCATAAGACCTCTGGTGAACGGAACACAACCTCTGCTCCAATCCAATCTCACAGGTTCTGAGACTGCATTAATTAGGGAAGCAGAAAAACTGGCCTGACAATGGTCACAAGTCCCTCTGGTCTGTGCCAGCACCTGGCCAACTTGTTGGACAGAGTCTGAGGACAGCCCCAAGGTCCTCACAGAAACATCCACGAGATCTTAAGACCTTTGTGAATGGAAAACCACTTCTGCTCCAATCCTATCATGCAGGACCTGAGACTGCATTCATTAGGGAAGCAGATAAACCGGCCTGACCAGGGTCACAAGTCCCTTCCAATCCATTACAGCACCGGGCACCTTGGGGACAGAGTCTGTGGACAACCCAAAGGTCCCCACAGGACTCTCCATGGGATCTTAGTACCTCTAGTGAGTGGATTACAACATCTGCCAGGAGGAAGGTTCGAACACCAGATATCTGGGACCCTTCTCTGCAAGAGGAGATCTTGCCTGCAGAGAGTACTCTGAACACTCAAACTCAGGAGAAAACTAGTCTCCGAAGTCTGCTGATAGAGGCTAACATAATCACCTGACCATCGTTATGGCAACTATTAGAAAACAAAGCATTTAATTGGAGGCTTTGTTACATTTTCAGAAGATTGGTCAATCATCATGGGAGGTACCCCATCACTGGAGCAATAGAGAACTATTGATCCTTAGGCAAAGAGAGAGATTCCGCCATTGTATTGGCTTCTTGAAAACTCAAACTCATCCTTGTTGACACACCTATCCTCCAATGAAGCCACACCTTCTCGTATTCCTTCTAATCTTTAAACTCACTGCCACTTCCTGGTAATGAAATATTCATATAAATGTGTCTATAGGGTATTTATTATTCAAACCACCAATTTTCCCATGGCTCGATCAGCTATTTTTTTTTAAATATAACCTAAAGGGCTCCCATTTATTAAGGACTACTTATGAGCTTAGCCACAGTGATGGGCCCTCCCACATCAATCATTAGACTAGAAAATAACCCATAGACTTACCTAATGACTAAGTGATTGGAGACAGATGTTCAATTGTTCTCTCTTCTCAGGTAACTGTAGATTGTCAAGATGGGAAAAAAATAATGTTCCATCACAGTAATGTTTAACTTACTCCATAACCTACACAAACATTACTCAACATCATCTATTGCATTCTGCCCCTGCATAGACACACTTCCATGTATGGCATAAGTGAAGGGTGACTACCTCCATCAGCAAGGATACTCAATAATATGTGACATGAACTGAATATTTCCTATAGCCTCACAACCCCCACATTCTACTGTGTGTTACACTTATTGGGGGACTTGCTAATCTGTCCAATATCCTGCCACCAAAGCTATGACAAAAAAAATCCTCATCATAAAATCATTTAATGATTTTAACACATTTTCACCTCCGTTCCATTTTCCCATCATTTTCTGCTACTTCATATGATATTGCAATCTATTAAAATATAGTAGTGAATACAGCGAAAGGACCAGTGTGTGAAGCAGCAAATTTCTTTATTTCTCAGACAACAGATACAGTGCCAGAATCTTCCAGGTACAACTGCTTGGTAACTTTGTGTCTAATGTTAGCATGATTCTTCCAGAAAAAAGCTTAAAGAATTAAACCATGGTTACTCTGGACCAGACAAGTCAGTATCACTAGTGAAAAACATTCATGTAAATCATTTTCATCACTGTTACAATGTGCCTTAGCAGCAAGGAAAACAGGTCCATGGTCACAAGAGTATGAAAGAGGCATCAAGGAGCACAGTTGTCCAACTTATTAGCAGCCAGTAAGCATCAACACAGGAAGCGACCAAAGACAATAAATACCTTCCAAGACATGTTCCCAATGACCATGTTCCTTTACAAGTGTCTCACCCCTTCAATGCACACCCATCAATCAATTAACTCATTGATTAAAGCCCTCAGGGTCCAATCACTTTTCAGATTGTATATATTGTTCTACCTTTGAACATTGTACTTCGGAACAAAATCTTCATCAAAGACCCACGACTGACATTGCAAACCCATTTCACCACCGAATTCTTTATGTTACAAAATGTGATAGGATCTATCTGTCTCTTTAAGGGTATATCTGTCTAGCAGTTACAAATCAGAACGTCCAGGCCAACAGAATCATCACCACCATGAGCTTTTTTTTTTTTTTTTTTTTTTAATATGAGTTCAAGAAGAAGGAAAATGCAATGCAAGTTAAGGGTCTTGATCCCTTATCCATCCATCTTAAAGCCATAGGGTGGACCCAGAAATTTAGGTCAAAAGTGTAAATTTCACCTATACTACAAACAACTGTGATGATTTCTAGCCATCTCCAGTTTCAGTGTGGTATTTAGTCCCACCATCTACATCAAGGCATATTGCCTAATGTGAAATAATGCCAGCTGTTTATTGCAAAAACCACTATGTGTTGACTTGGATGTAAAATGAGACATCTATAATATAGATACACTTGTACACGTACACATACTCACAGAAAGAGGCAAGAAGTAGAGGAGCTGAATCTTAGGATCCCTCAATGAAGAGATAGTGGAAATCTTGTAAGGCAGAGAGGTCATTGAGACACTGTATGTCTCTATCTGCACAAAATCAGGCCAGTCTGCCTTCCATCAATGAGTTGTAGGTTCTCACTATCCATCATCCCCATTTGAGAAGGTATGGACAGTTAATGAAAGATGGAGAGTCAGTTTTCATCAAAGGTATGCCCTTTGAAGGTTATAGGTTGGCCAGGCACTACTGGTAGCCCCATATCCAAGATTTTATGGGCAACACAATTGATTTGAATGGGTTTTATCAAAAGGGAGAAAAGGAGACATGAATTTGGAAGGAGGATTTAGGTGGAAATGGATCTGGTTTTGGTTCGGGAGGAGTTATTAAGAGAACTGGAAAGTAAATTCCATCAAAATATATTGTATGAATTTCTCAAGTTATTAATGAATGTAGTTCTTAATATACAATATCTGTACTGAACCTATACAGACGACTTATATTTCCATCTCCTAAATAACAAACCCTTGTATAGCAGTTTCATTACATTAAGGGCAAAAGTAATCCAGAGATTATTTAAAATAAAGAAGGATCAGAGGTGATGGCCCAGGGGTAAATTCATGTGTGTGTTCATTTACTTACAACACCAGTGCTTAGGATTTTTAGAGGGGCAGAGACAGGAAGATGAATATGACTTCCCGAAAGCCAGTCTCAATATTAGCTCAGCAGGAAACCCTATCAAAAGCAGATAAATTAGGGAGTGAAGGAGCAAATCATACTATGCCCTTCCCTAGCCTCTGAACTTACCTGTACAGATCTGTGTGCAGAAACACATGAATATAATTAAAATATACAAGAGCTTATCTTGCATAGCTTATATGCAGTGTTTTGTTATCTTAGCCTAGAGTCCTGAGGACTTTATATCATTACAGTTCCTGAAGCAAACTCCCCAGATATAGTGGATGGGTATATCTTGTTACTATGCAAAGAGACCTCAGTTAAATGTGTGTGTCAGTGACTCCAAAACACCTTTCCTTCTCTACCTTCCTTTATATGGCACAGAACGACCTGTAAATTATTAAAATATGAAAACAAAGCTTTTTCACGAATTTAGGCTTGTGTTAAAATAATATTTATAACATTTTATTGAATGGAACAGAAATCTTCAGCTCCCAGAAGAAATACAGTGAATCCTGTAGGCTTCTGTTTTGTCCCATTATGAAAAAAATTAATTGCAAATCGACAGTTCCCACACTTTTAAGTAAATCAGGATGAAGGGATATGTTTCCATACAAGTAAGTAATGCCAAAGTGATTAATCAAGTAGAAATGTGGCAGGGTTAGGATGCCTTTGGCTGATGTGACAATGATGACTGATTAGTCTCTTGTTATGCAAATAACCCTAACCTCTAAGAAAAGAAAAGTAATGATATAAAATATTCCAAGAAGTGGTATGGAAAATTATTACTTGATTACAATTTCTTTTACATACTTTATTAGTTTGAATAATTGTGGCTCACAGAAGATCAAATATTCAAAGGAGTTATTTTTCCAGGTGGTGGGACGTTTAGAAAGAATTAGGATTTGTGTTTTCATTAAAAGTGATTTGGCACTGGGCTTGAAATATCAAACAACCATTGAAATATCAAAAACTCTCTCTCATTCTCTCTCTCTCTCTCTTTCTCTCTCTATTTCTCTCTCTCTTTCTCTCTCTCTCTCTGTCACTCTCTCTCATTCTCTCTCATGTTTTAAGCCATTCATCAAGTGGTTGACATCTAGTATTAATCCATTGCGTGTTAATTATACACAGTAAGGCAATCAACATTTATGATATGGATGTGAAATGGTCCTTCTTGCTTTTTTTTTTTTTTTTTAGTTAACTCAACCTGGGAATATAGAACCTCAGATAAAGAACTGCCTCCATCACATTGGCCAGTTGCCACACCTTTAAGGAAGGATCTTTCTTGGATGGCTGTTGTTGAAGGGTCTAGCCCACTATGGGTAGTGTCATCATCTATGAAAAGGATATACAAAGTGTGGTGGTGACCGTGGAAGGGCCAGAAATTGATGTTTCTGGAAGAACTGAAGATCTATATGGCATGAAAAATTAAAGTGCCCGCTAATTTGTAAGTAAATTCCATACTTACCAGCGTACAATATTTTGTCTACCCATAATTCAAAAGTAAAATTATCGAATATATTTCACCCTGTTTTACTGCATTTAATCTATGAAATTACTTGTAACCAGAAATACTGAAAAAATTTAAAGGCCTTTAAAACATGACTGGTTGATATTGGGTTTGTTTAACTTTATCACAACTTTGAAGGCAGGACCAAGAGCTAGATTGTCTTCTCATTTACAAAGAATCCATGATTCAAGGTTGCAACTGGCTTCAATACAAGGTACTTAACACTGTAAAATTTCTGCTTTGTTTGAATAAAATAGTAATTGCTCTAACTTTGGGTTTTCATAAACAGAATTTTGATGTGCTATCCAGTGTGCTGCCTTAAAGAGTCTGGCACCATTTCTGACACTAAGAACAGTTGAAAGATAACCAGGGAAAGTTTGGAACAGGGAAAATAACCACCAAGGATGTTGGTGAATCAGAAACTGAAGGCTTTCACAGGAGGAAAATAATAACAAAAGCAAAACAAAGCAATCAACAAACAAATAAACAGAAACCCAACCACCAAAAAAATAAAAACAATACAAGAGTGATTTACTTGGGCAGAATGTGACTCAGGTCATCAGGACATTTCTGCAGGGATTTCATTTTGGCTTTCAAAGAGGCCATATGAAAAGGTAAAGCCTAGATGGTTAATGTTTCTGAGTGTAATTAGGGAAGGAACCAGCATGACTGGGGTTCTATGATACGAGCTGAACTAGGTGATGTCACAGAGCACTGGTCATAGATTGCACATCTATTCCACTTAGAGACACTAGAATCCCTAGACGGTGTGTCCACTATTTTCCCAGTGGTGTGTGAAAGGCAGGCCAGCTCCTGAACCCCAACTTGTTCCTCAAGCTTTTGTGCCCTGGTCTGTATCAAAAGACAGAATCTTGACGACTAAGACATTTTCTTTGGGTAAAAACATTTATGAAGTAACTGGGACCATCATAGCTATAGAAAGCTGAAAGTTTTCCCTCCCACACTGAGTAACTGTACATTCTAAATTCTCCCATGTTTGGGGCCAGGGGCATGGCTGATCCAGTTTAGTTGATCTCCTGAATTTATTATCCTTGCTAACAATATCTCCTTCACAATTCCATCAAAATGCCAAAGCTCTTCTTTGTCCGTATGTATTTTAGAAAATGTTACTTCTAAATGGCTGATATTGGGCCTGGAGCGATGGCTCAGCAGTTAGGAGCACTGACTGCTCTTCCAGAGGTCATGAGTTCAAATCCCAGCAACCACATGGTGGCTCACAACCATACTAATGAGATCTGACACCCTCTTCTGGAATGTCTGAGGACAGCTACAGTGTATTTAGATACAATAATAAAAGAAATCTTAAAAAAAAATGGCTGATATTGCCTGGACTTGTTGAGGCCGGAGTTGCAGTGGCATATAATCACCAAATAATCCTGAGTCTGGGTCAGGTAACACAATACAGAAGGCCAGTGTTGTGCTGTGTCCCTGGGATATTTGTGAATATTGCCACCTATTTGACATCTTGCAGGTACAAGAGAGGGTAGGTAACAACTCTGGCTCATTTTCTTTATTCTGTTCTCTCCTTGATCATTTTGGGTAAAAGGCATACCAACTTCCACATTGACATAGACATGCAAGGAGATGTTCCTCAGAAGAGGCAAATTAGCTCAGGGCTGAAGACATATTCATCTGAGTATGTTATTCTGAGCTGTGGAGAATTACTTGTTATTTTCCCTTTGATAATTTCCTTGTTTCCCTTATTTATTTGTTTGTTGTTGTTGTTGTTGTTGTTTTGTTTGTTTGTTTTTTCTTTGGATGGGTGTTTAATTTTACTTTGAGTGTGTTTGTGTGTAGCTTTGACTGTTAGGAAAATCACTTTGTAGAATAGACTAGCCTTTATCTCACTAAGTTTTGCCTCCCTCTGCCTCTTGAGTACTAGGATTAAAGACTTGGGTTACTACCATCTCCTATTAACTTCTGATTTGATTTTTTGTTTTGTTTTGTTTTGTTTGTTTTTCTTTTTTGTTTTTTGTTTGTTTTGTTTTGTTTTTGTTGGTTTTTTGTTTTAGTTGTTAATGTTGTAGCTGATTTGCAGACATTTTTCCTTTGTCTACCACTGGCTGCCCTGGAACTCACTTTGTAGACCAGGCTGGTCTCTAAGTCAGAAATCTGCCTGACCCTGCCTTCTAAAAGCTGGGATTAAATGAGTGTGCCACCATAGCTAGATTATGATCTACTTATTTTGATCAAATTAAGTTTAGAAGCCCAAACATGTTTATCATAGCCTTCTTGACCTGCTCAAAATTTCCATTAGAGAAGAGCCTTGGTCCAGCATTCTCTCCAACCCTACACCCATTGCCTTTTAGTAACTCATATATATGACAGTAGCAACAGCATTGTGTCTGGTTTAAACAGGCAATATCTTCAATCCAAGGCAATGGGCAAGTATATTTGAACACAGAATGATAGCCACAAGACATCTGCCTGGGTTTGGTATGGTATACCACAGCAAGGCTACAGCCATGTAGAAGAAAATACCTTTGAAGAGGCTTAGCATGTCCTCCCTCATGAAGAAGAGGAGGAGGAAGTCTTCTTCCAACACCCTGAGGAATATTGTCGGCTGCAGAATTTCTCATTGTTGGAAGGAAGGTAATGAGCCTGTCACCCAATGGAAGGCCATAGTTCTAGGTCAACTGCCAACAAACCCTTCTCTTTACTTGGTGAAGTATGATGGAATTGACGGCATCTATGGACAGGAGCTCTACAGTGATGACAGGATTTTAAACCTTAAGGTTTTGCCTCCCATAGTAGTATTTCCTCAGGTGAGGGATGCCCACCTTGCCAGAGCCCTGGTTGGCAGAGCGGTACAACAAAAATTTGAGGGGAAAGATGGCTCTGAGGTCAACTGGAGGGGGGTGGTGCTAGCCCAGGTGCCAACCATGAAGGATTTGTTTTACATTACCTACAAGAAGGATCCAGCTCTCTATGCTTAACAGCTCCTGGATGACTACAAGGAAGGTAACCTCCACATGATTCCAGACACTCCTCCGGCTGAGGAGAGATCAGGAGGTGACAGTGATGTGTTGATAGGTAACTGGATGCAGTACACCAGAAAAGATGGTTCTAAAAAGTTCGGAAAGGTTGTTTACCAAGTTCTAGACAATCCTTCCGTGTACTTTATCAAGTTTCATGGTGACATCCATATCTATGTCTATACTATGGTGCCAAAGATTCTTGAAGTTGAAAAATCATAAAGTACAGAAATGTAAACATATAGGACTGGAAGAAAAAAAAAGTTTTTTTTTCCTGTGTTAGCTATATAAGGGTCTTTGACAATCCCAGTATCTTTGCCAATAAAATGTATTTTGTTCTAAAAATGTAAATGTGTGACATGACATGCTGTGAGTGAACAATTTGCTGGAAGAGATGGCCTACAGTGGAAGGAACGTCAAATGAAGATGAAAGTTTCATTTCAGGCGGTGAACAGTACATAAACCTAAAATCATACATGCTAAAATGAACAGCTTCTCTGGTCTGCATGAAGAATAAGGAAATGGAGATGGAACTTGGAGGAGCAGGGATGGCAGAAAAAGATGGATGTTTAGGAAGTAGGGGAGAAGGACAGGACATAGGTAGAACCTCTGATGTGAAGACTGAAGGAGAAACAAAATTTTTGGGAAAGTGGGACATTTAAAAGAAATGTGGCCTTGTTGCACAAGGTGAAACCCAGAAAACTGATTGAAATAGACTCAGAAAGCAGAGAAAATCAGGTTTTCTTTGAATAATGACACTTAAAGAAACCTGTCTCACATTTTAAGATTTATTATCTTTACTTATGTGGGTGGGGATATGGCATGTGCTTTTGAGTACAGGTGAACATAGAGACATGCGTTGTCAGGTACTCTGGAGCTGCCATTAAAGGTGATTATTTGCCATTGGATATGAAATCAAGAAACCAAATCCATTTTTCTTGTGGTGCAAAAGTGCTTGCTACCATTGATTCATCTCTCTAATCCCACAAAGATATCTTTTTTAAGAAATCCAAAATTCACATTCATAAAACAGACCAGATTGAAGATAAGAAAGTTCTAATTGATGGTGACCATTAAAAGTAATAAGGGACACACAAAGAGTAGAGGACACTGAGAGACAAATGAATTCTAAGTTGGAGTTCTCAAAAAGTTAAGCTGGAGACACAGAAAGAAGAGAAATTTTAAGGAAATAGTCAAACTTGGGCCATATCCACATTGGCTTCTTTGTTTTCTTAACAAATAGCCAGCCTGTCATTACAGATGGGTGTGTTTGTGTGTGTGTGTGTGTGTGTGTGTGTGTGTGTGTGTGTGTTTGTGAGTGTGTGTGTCCATTTTTACACAGGCAATCTAGACTAGTGAATGTTTATATTTATGAGACTCCCTAAATCATCACAGAAACCTTGATTTTGTGTAATCAGTTCCAAAAGTAAAGTAAAACAGAAAATGAATATGCTGTGAGATAATTTTGGGTTGGAATGGATCCTGAGTTCCTTCCGTGAGCACTCTTTCCCTGTGATGAATCCTGTGATCTTTTGCAGGTCTCCAATGAGATCCCCAGATAACCATAAAAAGCCCCACAGTGGCCTGTTCCACCTAGCTCTCCTCTAAACACATGACCCCCTACATACCTATGTATAACTTCAGCCTGTCTATAGCCTGGAAATTCTAGTCTTTTACTTATATGTGACCTCATTCTCAGAAAACACTGAAGGTGTAACCAATGCATATATGCTTACCTCTTTTATACGCCAGTTGACATGGGTTTCAAATGTTATGAGTTTGCCCACTTTGTGGGTCACTTCCTGAGGAGCCCGTGTACTTCATGGAGGTCTGCCTGGGTTCCATCTATACTCTGAGAGGTTTTTTTTTTTTTTCTTTTTTGAGGCAGGAATGCCATGGACTCAGTCATTACAATTTTCCTCTCTAGAATAAGTTTGTATGCTTCAGCATTTGATAATAATCTCTATTGTTGATTAATTTTAATATCTGGGATAGTTTCTGCAGTAACTGATTCTCTTAGGGATTAGTTGCTGTGAAAAGACACCATGTCAAAGGCCACTCATAAGAGACAACATTTCATTAGGGCTTTTCTACATTTCATTACACGTTCAGAGATTTACTCCACGATCATCAAGGCAGAAAATATGGCACTGTCTAGGCAGACATGGTGGTGGAGAGGAAGTTTAGAATTATGCATCTTCATCCAAATGCTTCCAGGAAAAACTATGTATTCTGTATGCAGGGAGGGTCTCTTCCACACTGGTAGAGCTTTAAAGCCCCAAAATGATATGCTTCCTCCAGCAAGGCCCGACCTATTCCTACAAGGCCACACCTCCTCATAGACATAATACATTTAGAATGCCACACTGGTTTCATAACAATTGACCAGATCTAGGTTCATCAAAGAGGAGGAGCCTCAGTTGAGAAGATGCCTCCACAAGATCCAGCTGTTAGGAAATTTCATAATTGGTGGGAGAGCACCCACTCCATTGTGGGTGTTGACATCCTTGTATTAGTAGTCCTGGGTTCTTTAAGAAAGCAAGCTAAGCAAGACTAGAGGAGCAAGACAATAAGCATCACCACACCATAGCCTCTGAATAAGCTCCTGGCTCCAGGATCCTTTGTTGTTTCAGTTTCTGTCCCAACTTCTTTGATAATTAACAACAATGTGGAAGTATAAGCTGAATAAAACCTTTGCTATGGAATTTGCTCTTTGGACATGGTGGATCCTTACAACAATAAACATAGTAAGACATTCATCAGAAAAATATCTAACAGTGCCAATGCCACTTATCTTAAAACCACAAATAATAATGTGTAGACATTTTATTTTATTTAAAGGTAAGATATACTCGTGTACCTACCTGAGATGTAAATGTTCTAGTTTGCTTCTTTCTCACTATGTAGAATACTACAATCAAAAATTACTTGGAAATAGAAGGGTTATAGTCTATCACCGAGGAAGACAAAACAGGAAGTTGTATCAGTAACAGCAAAAAACTGCTTATTGGCTTGCCACTGTCTTAGTCACTCTTTTAATGATGTGAAGAGATACCATGGATAAGGCAACTATTAGAAAACAAAACATTTAACTAGAGGCTTGCTTACATATTCAGAAGTTTGGTCATTCACCAAGGGAGGGATCCCAACACTTGAGCAATAGAGAACTATTGATCCTTAAGCAAAGAGAGAGATTCTGCCATTGCTTTGGCTTCTTGAAAACTCAAACCCATCCTTGTTGACACACCCACTTCCTCCAATAAAGCCACACCTTCTCTTATTCCTTCTAATCTTTAAACTCACTGCCACTTCCCAGTGACTAAGTATTCATATATATGTGTCTATAGAGAACTTTCTTATTCAAACTACCAATTTTCTATGGCTTGATCAGCTTTTATTATTTTAGTACAGTCTAAAAGGCTCCCAATTAAAATGACTACTGTTGAGCTTAGCCACAGTGGTGGGCCCTCCCACATCAATCATTACCCAAGAAAATATCCTATAGACTTACCTAATAACCAAGTGAATAGAGACAGATCTTCAATTGCTCTCTCTGATAAGGTATCCGTTGATTGTCAAGATTGGGAAAAAATAAAGTCCCATCACAGGAATATTTTACTGACTCCACAACCTACCCAAACATTACTGAACAGCATTTCCTCCTCTCTGCCCCTTCATAGACCCACTTCCATGCATGGCATAAGTGAAGGATAACTTCTTTCATCAGCATTGATACTCAATAATAGGTGAAATGATGTGAATATGTCCTATAGCCACACAACCCCCCACATTCTACTGTGTGTTACACTTACTGGGGTACAACCCAATCTGTCCAATTTCCTGCCAACTCAGCTATGAGAAAAAAAAATCTCCTCATCAATAGATCCAATGAATTTTACCTGATTTCTTTCTCCTGGGGCAACTCAGTGTTATCCCTTCATGCATATATTGGTGTCTTATTCATCTGTACTAAAACCACTACTATTAATAGATACATCACAGGAGATATGACAAATACCAACCCCCATGAGCAGCTGCACAGTTGGCCAAGCCTTTTCAGTGCTTTTTTGAAGTTTCCTTTGTATACTAAAAAATCAATTGATTTCTTTAAGTGTATAATTTAATGATTCTAACACATTTTCACCTCCATTCCATTTCCCCTCATTTTCTGCTTCTTCATATGATATTGCAATCTATTAAAATACAGTACTGAAGGCAGAGGGAGGATCAGTGTGGGAAGCTGCAAAGTTCTTTAATTCTAAAACAACAGATACACTGTCTGAATATTCCAGATACAACTTTTTGGTAACTTTGGGTCTACTGTTAGCATGAAATTTCTAGAAAAAAAAACTTAAAGAATTAAGCCATGGTTCCTCTGGACCAGAGAGTTTAGTATCACTAATGAGTCATATTCATGTCAATCATTTTCATCACTGTTACAAGATGACTAGCAACAAGGAAAACAGGTCCATGGTCACAAGAGTATGAAAGGGGCATGAATGAGCACAATTGTCCAAATTATTGGCAGACAGTAAACATCAACACAGGAAGCAACCAAATACAATAAACACCTTCCAAGACATGTTCCCAATGACCAAGTTCCTTTACAAGTTTCTCACCCCTTCCATTCACACCCATTAATCAACGCATAGATTAAAGGCCTCAGGGTCCAATCACTTTTCAGATTGTATATATTGTTCTACCTTTGAACATTGTACTTCGGAACAAAACCTTCATCAAAGACCCAGGACAGACATTTCAAACCCATTTCACCACAGCATTCTTTATGCTACACAAAGTGATAGGATCTATCTGTCTCTTTAAGGGTATCTCTATCAAGCAGTTCCAAAAGGAAAATGTCCAGGTAAACAGCATCAGCACCTCCAGGAGCTTTTATAAATGTGAGTTCAAGAAGAGCGAAATTGCAATGCAATTTAAGGGTCTTTGTCCCCCATCTCTGCATCTTAAAACCATAGGGTGAACACAGAAATGTAGGTCAAAAGTGTAAATTGCACCTATACTACAACTAATTTGGATGATTTCTAGCCATCTCTACGTTCTGTCTGTTACGGAGTCCACCATGTCTGCCTCAAGGCATATTGCCTAGTGTTAAATAGTGCCAGCAGTTGATTGCAAACAACACTTTGTGTTGACTTGCATGTAAAATGAGACATGTATAATATAGACATATTTGTACATACACACATACTCACAGAAAGAGGCAAGCAGTAGAGGAGCTTTGTCTTAGGAACTCTCACGGAAGAGATGGTAGAAATCTTGTAAGGCAGAGAGGTCACTGAGACACTGTATGTCTCTATCTGCACAAAATCAGGCCAGTCTGCCTTGCATCCCTAAGTGGTATGGTATCACTATCCATCATCCCCATCTGCGAATATATGGACTATTGATGAAGGATGGAGAATCAGTTTTCATCAAAGGTAAGGCTTTTGTATGTGATAGGTTTGCCATGCTCTACTGGTTTCCGCATGTCCAAGAGTTTAGGGGCAACACAATTGATTTGAATTGGGTTGTATCAAAGGGGAGAAAAGTAGACTTGAACTTGGGAGGAGGATTAAGGTGGGAATGGGTCTGGTTTTAGTCTGGGAGGAGTTATCAAGAGAATTGGAAAGTGAATTCCATCAAAAAAATTGTATGAAGTTCTCAAGGAATTAATTAATGTAGTTCTTAATATACAATGTCTTTACTGAACATATACAGACCACTTATATTTCAATCTCCTAAATAGCAACTCATTTTGTAGCACTTACATTACATTAAGTGCAAAAGTAATCCAGAGATTATTTAAAATAAAGAAGGATCAGGGGATATGGCCCAGAGACAATGCCATGTGTGTGTTCAAACATTCACCTACAACACCAGTGCTTATGATTTTGGGAGGGGCAGAGATAGGAAGATGACTGTGGCTTCCTGAAAGCCAGCTCAGCAAGAAACCCAGTCACAAGGGGATAAGTTATGTAGGAAAAGAGTAGATCACACTATACCCTTCCCTAGCCTCTGAACTTACCTGTACAGTTCTCTATGCAGACTCACATAAATATGATTAAAATATGCAAGAGGTTATTTTGCATAGCTTATATTCAAAAGCAATGTTGTTTTAGACTAGAAACCTGAGGACTTTATATCATTATAGTTCCTGGAGCAAACTCCCAAGATATAGATGATGGGTATATCTTCTTACTGTGCAAAGGAAACCTCAGTTAAGTGTGTGTGTCAGTGACTCCAAACAGCTTTCCTCCTCTATGTTACTTTATATAGCATAGAATGATCTGTAAATAATGAAAATATGAAAACAAAGCTTTTTTGAGATTTTAGGCTTGTGTTAAAATCATATTTATAACATTGTATTAAATGGAAGTGAAATCTTCAGCTCTCAGGAACAATACAGTCAATGCTGTAGGCTTCTGTTTTGTCCCATTGTGAACAAAATTAATTGCACATCAACAGGTCCCACACTTTTAACTAAATCAGGGAGAAGGGCTATGTTTCCGTACAAATAAGTAATGTCAATGTGATTATTCAAGTAGAAATCTGGCAGGGTTAGGATGCGTTTGGCTTATGTGATAGTGATGACTGATTAGTCTCTTGTTATTCAAATAACCCTTACCTCTGAGAAAAGACAAGTAATGATATAAGATATACTACAAAGTGACATGGACACTTATTACTAGATTTCATTTTCCTTTACATACTTTAGTTGTTTGAAAAATTGTGGCCCACAGAAGCTCAAATATTCAAAGGTGTTAGTTTTCCAGGTGGTGAGATGTTAAGAAAGAATTAGGATTTGTATTTTTATTAAAGGAGATTTGTCACTATTCTTTGAAATATCAAAAATCCATCAGGCTCTCTCTCTCTCATTCTTACTCTCTCCTCATTCTCTCTGTCTCTGTCTCTTTGTCTCTGTCTCTGTCTCTATCTCTGTCGCTCTCTCTCTCTTTCATTCTCTGTCTTTCTCTGTCTCTGTTTGTTGTCTGTAGTATTGCTTGTGAGCTCTCAGCTACTGCTCTACACATGTGTGCCTGCGTGTTGCCATGGTGTTTACCATGATGTCCTGGAGTCGCCTTCTGAAACTGTAAGACCACAATTAAATATTTCATCTTATAATTTGGTGTGGTCATGATGTCTCACATCATTAGAACAGTAACCAAGACATCCATATTCCAGTTAATTTTTTCAATCGTTCTGTATTTATTTCATTAAAGTTACCTTTTGTCCATTGAAAAGTTTTAAGAATACTTTTAAAGATCCTGAACAAATAGTGCCAGTAGGAGTGGCACTGTTAGGAGGTGTGGCCTTGTTGAAGTATGTGTGACCCTGTTGGAGTAGATGTGGCCTTGTTGGAGGAAATGTAATACTGTGCTTGTGGACTTTGAGGTCCGTTATGCTTAAGCTGTCCCCAGTGTGACACACAGTCTCCATCTTCTACCTGTGTATCAAGATGTAAAACTCTCAGCTCCTTCTCTAGCATTGTGTCTGTCAGAATGCTTCCATATTTCCAGTCATGATAATAATGGAGTAAACCTCTGAAAACAAGTTACAAAGTGTTCAAGAGTTACTGTGATCCTGGAGACTCTTCATGGCAATAAAACCCAAACTAACACAAACACAAACATTCAAAAACACATTTGATATTTTGACTATTCTTGGCATAGGGAGTGGCACTACTGGGAGCTAATAACCTTGTTGAAGTAAGTTTGGCCTTGTTGAAAGAAATTTATCTTTGTGAACATGGACTTTAATGCCCTCTGCCTAGCTGCCTGAAAGCTAATCATTTCCTAGCACCCTTCAGATGAAGATGTAGAACTCTCAGCTCCAAATGCACGTGCCTGCCAGGATCCTGCCATATTCCTACCTTGATGATAATGGACTGAATTTCTGAACCTGTAAGCCAGGGTAAATTGAAAAGTGTCTCTGCTGATAGTTGGTTGCTATTCCAGAAAGACCAAAAGTTATGACGTACCATCCAGAGTCTGAGAATACATTGGTTTAGCTTCTAGCATTTGACAGAAAACAGAATTAACAAGACAATGAGAATATAAAACTTCGTATTTCATACTTAGAGACACATGGGTTATAGATCTGCGGAACTCAAGGTTTTATGGGTGGTATGGTAGAGTGATTAGTGTCTGTATATGAGTGCAGTGTCTGTTCCCAAGTCTGATGTCACACATACACATATGTTCAGTAATGAGTAGAATATCTTCAACACTTGCTCTCTTAGAGTGAAACCCTCTCACCATTTTGACTAGTTTGACTGTCCAATACACTATTGGGATATCTACCTGTCTCCACCCCACAGTGTTGCAGATATGAATAGACATGCCTGGAATTTTACAGAGGTGCTGAGAATACATGAACTCCACTGAGCCATCTTCTCAGCCCCCAGCAGGGTATTGTTTATTGAAATCAATGATCATATCAGTAGAGAAATGAAAACCAACATGACCCTGATATTTTATCTTACCTCCACCTTACACCAACTAAATGAATTTTAAATATAAATTTAATTTATGTCCAAATGAATCAGATTACATTCTAATGAAAGATAAAATTGGAGTGTATCCAGATGAAAGCTATGTTAGTATATTTTTGGCCATTTATATGGAGAATAACCTATATTTTCAGTACACTAGGAGAGCAAATGCATGTAAATGAGTTCAACCAAAGAAAATCTTTGTTCCAGTGAATTTCTTTGTAAAATAACGTTGAAAATCATGCCATTTCAGTTATATATATTTAATTATTTTGAGTATGTTATTATGGGAACATGTGAGTTTTCTTGGATTCCGATTGCAGAATTAGAGTATAGGGGACCTGATTATGTGGCACTATTATTTTTTATTAATTAGTTCATTCATTGTCCACCTTCCTACTGTTCCACATCCCATATCTACTGCCCATCCCCTGTCTCCAAGGGCAAGTCCCCATCCTACCGGATCTCTAAACACCTTGATGTCTCTAGTTTGTTGAGAATTTGGTACATCATTTCTGATTGAATAGAGATCAAGCAGATTTTTTTCTGTGTATGTTTTAGAGACCTTCTGATAGTTCATATATGCTGCCTGTTTGGTTGTCTAGCATTTGGGAGAATTCTAGGTCCATAGTATTTGAGACAACTGGTCCTGTCAGCCTCCTTCAGTCTTTCTCAAATTAAACCAATGGTTCTGCAGATTCTGTCCATTGGTTGTTTGCATACATCTGCATCTCACTGTTTCACCTGCTCATTATTTCTTCATAAGTACAGTCATCCTAGCATTAATATTACAAGTATCTGAATTCAGAAACATACAGAGGCTGTGTACTGCAAGCAGGTCTTCTGCAAAAGCAATATATAATATAAGTACTAAAATTGATATCAGTGCTCTACAATATTCTATTCTATGTGATGAAATATCTCTCTCTCTCTTTCTCTCTCTCTCTCAATATATATATTCCTCTAACACTTAGTATGAATAAAGATTCTCTTATATTCTCTCCTACAAAGGGGATGATATTGGCATGTCATCTGCAACATTCATTCACTTTCCTACACAGTTTGTGCTTTCTCTTAGCAATCAACTAATATCTAAATCACACATGCACTCAGATTACAAAGTAAGGTATCTGAGCTCATGCAAACTGTTATTCTGAGTCAGAGTAGGGGGAGGACAATTCCAAACTGTAGTTACATCCAAGAGCATGGACTTTAACAACTTGTGAATCAGTAGAAGAAAAGACAATGTATAGACACGGTTGTTTCTTTTGGTTTGGTTTGGTTTAGCTTTGCTTATTTCAGTTACCCACAATCATTATAAGAAACACAGAGAAACACAGATTAATGCCTGTATCTTGAACTGAATGCAAACAGGGGCCTTAGAACCAACATTTTATTTCTGTTACAATATACAATATATATTTTTAGAGATTTTTTTTATTTATTAGCTATTATACCCACTGCAACAAGTTTAAGAAATATTCCTAGTGACCCAAATAGCAGCTTTATGATTCAGATGCAGATATTTTCACCCAATCAATGGATTGAAGCATCTGACCCCTGTTGTTGAATTAATGAGGTCAAAGATATTAAAGAAGAGGGCATCCCTGTGGTAGGATACCTGTCTCAATTGAAGTGTTCCCCCAAGATGTCTGAAATTGTGGCCCAACAAAGAGACAGAATGCACCTGCTGATATGAGGCCTCCAACACACATACAGGAGAGGATTGCTGGGAGGAGAACTCTACAATTCCACTCTCCCCACTGGAGGGCATTTCATCTAATGTTTTTTTTTTTTTTTTTTTTTTTTTTTAATTCCTGAGAGTCTCTCACATCCCAGGTCTCTGGTATACTCTAGAGCGTTTTCTCATTTCCTCCTTCACAAAGTTGCCTGTTTCCATTCTTTTCGCTGGTCTTCATCAATTCAGTCCTGTTTCCCACAACCACAGTACCTGATAAAATTCCTCTATTCTCCTTCTTGTCCCATTTCCCACCCAGGTCTCTCCCTTCCCCTATCTGTATTGATTTTTTAACCTTCTTATCATTTCTAATTATGTTTATGACTAATAAAATAATTGAAGTTTATTTTTTTGATTCATTATCTTATTAGTTTCCAAAGGGATGATATACAAATACCAAAGGTACATTGGTTTAATTTTATTTCATTTCATTTGATTTTTGAGATAGGCAGTTAGTATGTTTTGTATTCTCCAGGAAGGTCTAGAGTGTTGAGGTTCAGCATTCCATGCTAGTACCATTACAGGTATGTAAAAACTTACCTGGCTTTAATTGCTTATAATAAAATAGTCCCAAAATATCTATAAACACTATAAAATAAACACCTTCCAGTCTGAGAGATGAAAATATTTCCTCTTCATTTACAAACCTCATTGATAGAAAGTATATTTGTTTCTTGAAACAAACTAAACTGCAAACTGAGTGCCATGATTAGCCCCCTCTCTGGTTTCCAGGCTCAGCCGCTTCTCTCTGTTCCCATTATTATTGATGCTCTCGAACAGGGGAATGCCAGGCCTACGACATGAGAGTGAGTGGGTAAGGGGAAGGGTTGGGGGAACATACAGGGGAATTTTGGGATAGCATTTGAAATCTAAATGAAGGAAACATCTAATTGAAAAAACAAACTTAAGTGTATTCACATATGTACACAGGGACATGTGGCACATATGTACATAATTTAAAATTATCATTCCTTTTCAATACTCTGTTTTTCATTTATTTTATTATTATTATTAATATATATGGCAATTCTGAAACTTACTTTGTAGACTAGAATGTCCTCAAACTGAGATTTGCCTACCTCTACCTTCCAAAAACTGAGATAAAAGGTGTGTGCCACCACCACCTGGCTTCCGAAATATTTTTTACTTAGTGGGAGATGTCCATTATTTTTTTCCTGTTCGGATATATCAAAATCATCAAGATGTCATTTTTCCTTTATCAATTTATGAGATTAAATCAATCCTGTAAAAATATTTCAGGTACTTTTGGAGACAGGTAAGTTTACAAGAAACATCATTTAAAAAATATTTTATTTCTGGAGCCAAAACCTTGAGTAGACCTTGCATGCAAACTCTGTAGCTAGCCTTATAACACCCGGAGGCAACTCCACTGCCAATCATCTAACATTCATAGGATCCGATGATCAGACAAGAGGAAGACACAACATCATTCCCCAACACCTGGAGTAGAGGGTACCAGAAAGACACAGGCATGCAGGAACTCCACCAGACCAGTGGTATGGATTGCATCCATTCTGTCTGGGACAGCGCCCTGAGCAGTCCTTGGATGCAAACTCAGCAGCCAGCCCCATAACACCCAGAGGAAGCTCCACTACCTGAAGATCTAATATGGCCAGGGTCAGAGGATCCCAGGATCCTAGGAGCTTAGTCACACCAGGATCTCAAGGTTCCAAGGGCAGCTTGACTCCCAGGATGTCAGACCCACCCAGCATCTCATAATCACAGTATACCGTAATAACAGGATCACAGAGACAGCTAGACTTTGAAGAGTTATGACACAACCAATATCACAGGAAGGACAGTCTGATGTAGCCAGGGCATGTAGCACTTGAGATATCCAGATGGTGAGAGGCAAGGATAAGTTAATAAGCAAGAGAAACCAAAGTTATTTGGAATAATCAGCACCCAACACTTGCACCATATCAAGTGGATACCCCAACACACCCTAAAAGTAAGACATGGATCTAAAGTCACTTCTCATAGTGATGATGAAGGACTTTAAGAAGGACATTAGTAACTCTCTTAACGAAATGCAGGAGAACACAGATAAACATGTAGAAGTCCTTAAAGAGGATACACAAAAATCTGTTAAATAGATTCAGGAAAACACAATCAAACAGGTGAAGGAGCAGAACAAAACCATCCATAATCTAAAAATGGAAATAGAAACAATTGACA
Organism: Mus musculus; assembly: GCF_000001635.26. Taxonomy (NCBI): domain Eukaryota; kingdom Metazoa; phylum Chordata; class Mammalia; order Rodentia; family Muridae; genus Mus; species Mus musculus. The sequence continues at coordinate 179,534 of NT_187060.1, forward strand.
ATTCTCACTCAGGCCATGAAGCTATGGAATATTCCCATTTACTGAGATCCAGAGGAGTAGCCATTTGGAAGATTGTGTCCCTAAATGTGAAGGTTGTGCTGAAACTCTTATGAAAATTGAGAACAATTTTAAATATGAAAGAAAAAACACACATTAAAAATTCATGTAGGCAAAATTGACAGCCTTCTATATGTCACAAAACACACAAGCAGAGATTACAATTACAATAATTATTTTTATATCAAGGGGTCAAAACTCCTGATACAATCAATGTCCAAGAAGAGATATTTAGAGCACACACTCACCGGGGACAAACTGTCATGACTGGGACAGCATGGCAGGAAACAAAATGTTGATCTGTTTCATTGAGGGCCAGCATGGGGCCTTCTTACACTTTTGTGGAATAAGCAGCCAAGAGTTAGGTCAGAAATAGCCAGCGCCCTCAATTATGCCAAAGTAACCTATTTCTGCTAGGGAACAGTCCCAAATGTTCCACAAACTTGCTAGACTGTTCCACTAGTTTGAGACACCTGAGACTGTGGGAAAATTTCACACCCAATCTTAATGAAACTGAACCAGGCATGTGTAAAATACTTTTTGAAAATAGTTTCATTTCAATTCAGGAAAAAGGACAGAGAGCCCTGCTTTTAATGGATGGAGTTAGTCTTTAGCTTCCATTGTGCACCCTAAATGAAACATAGTGTAAACGAAGCAGTTTTCTATGCAGCAAGTAAAGAGTGAAAACAACACACTAATGGAGATAAAATGCAAAGAACCGGGATATATAGTAACAATTCCAATTGTAAGTGTGAAAAAACAAATATACATATATGTGAGTTGTGCTTGTTATTTTCCTACTGGTTTGATTGTACAGGATAAAAAAAACAATAGTCTGTCCGTATTGGCCACAGTTTCATTCATCATTGTGTTAGTGGACCCAATCTAGGAATTAATCATCAGGGTTTGACAGCAAAATCCATCGGCTCAATACACCAGACATTAGCTGGAAAGTGAGGTACAAGTAGGTCATGTCCTTTGGTTTCTTCTCTCTGAGTCTGTTATATGGGCGTCCTGTCATTGTTTGTTATTGTTGTTGGTTGTTGTTTTAAAATTTGAAATATTGAATGCAAAAGCAAGTGGCAGGAGCCCAACAGGTCTTTGCATTCTTACTTTCTCCTTTCCATCACTCTCCAATTCTTCCAATCCCCAGCTTTCATTCAAACATAAAGAAACAATGTGAAAATAAGACTCCTTCATCATCTTTACTTTGTGCTTGCATGTTGGCTGTAATCATCTTGAAAACATTAAAAATCAGGCTAAGATTCTGCCTATGTTTGATAGGGTTTCATTGCTGTGAAGAGACACCATGACTCAGGCAACTCTTATAAAGGAAAATTTAATAGAGGTTGTCTTACAGTTTTAGAGGGTCAGGTCAGTACATTATTATCATGGTGGGAAGCATGGCAACATCCAGGTAGAAGGGGTGATGTAGAAGGAAAGAAGTTTTCTATATCTTAATCTGAAAGCATACAGGAGGAAGCTTGTGGCCAAAGCAGCAAGGAAAAGAATCTCTCTTCATCACTGGGCAGAGTTTGAGCACTAGATAAAAGCCAGCCTACACAATGATCAAGGCCACATCTGCTAATAGTGCCACTTCCCATGGGCCAAGGATATTCTAATCATCAAACTGCTACATACCTGCAAACACTCCTGTATGCATGTATGCACACACACACAAAGACACACACACACAAACACACACACACACTTTCATGCCTATTGCACGTGATATTGCATAAAAATATATTTGTTTATTTACTCATATATTTATTTTTTACTTACTTGCTTGCTTGCTTATTACTTACTTATTTACTTATTTACTTACTTACTTAGTTTTAAATGTTTTGCTGAAGAACTTTGTACATAAACATAATGAGTTTGAGTAAATCCATCCCCATCTTCTCCTCCTTGAATTGCTCTCCATTTCTCCTGTATCACTTTTAGCTTTAATTCCATGCACATTTTAATAAAGACCACTGAGTGAATTTAGTGCTGACTACATATGTGGGGTTAGGGAAACACATCCACTGGAACATGGGCAGCCTCTGAGGAGCCAAATCTATGAAGAAAACTGGCCCTCACACCTGCAGCCACTAATTGCCAATTTTTTGGGGTGAAATTTTCTCTGCTCCCCCATCTATTCTTCAAGAACTGTGAGACAGAAAATTTTAAAAAAAGGTGTTGAGATCTGCTTAGAAAGGACTTTAATCTCAGGATATGGGAATCAAAACCAGGTAGAGATGAATTCAGGGAAGAAACAGGGAGGAATTGGAAAGTACAAATAAGAATTTGAATGTACAGATTGTAAATCCCGTCTCTGGGAGTAATAATCAAGATACTTTGAAAGGAACAATCAAGCCATGTTTAAAAGACTGGACACACCATTTGGCATATGTTATATAAATCAGTAAAAATAATTAAAAATGTCTCATTAAAATTCACAACAGTCCCCTTAAGTTTTTTCTTCTGGTTTTCTTCTTCAAATATCTTATTGAATCTGAAGTGATGGCTCAGCATTTCTGAACACTGGCAGCTCATGCACAGCATACACTTGGACTTGCCACATTTCCATTGGCTGTTTACAACTTCTTCTATTTTAGTAACCACAGGGAATCCACACTCCCCCTTCCCATGAGACAATGTATCCATACCTATACAGAGAATTCAAAATAAACAAAATCTCTTCAATCTGTCTCACCAATCATACATTAGGTCCAATGCTTGGGTGCTTTCTGTTTCAGGCTCACAATGATC